>NW_027642751.1:0-41264 GCF_032717465.1 Coenobita brevimanus | reverse complement strand
ACAAAATAGACATGCTGAAATCTTCAGAATGTTCCTTACGTCTCCAGACAGAAATATCAAAAATTTCTAGAATATTTCTCACTTCTCATGATATAAAACACTAAACTAACTCTACCAGCATAACACTGCCCCTCTTTCAAAGCTGTGTCGTTCCCAACAGCCCTATCTTTATTCAAGTAAAATACAGCATAAACTTCTAGACTAGATCATCACCATAACCTCTGCTGTCGAGGTTCCACAGAGTGAAGACCTTGCAAGTGCCATCAATTCCATAGTTCTTCTAGGCCTTATTTTCATCTCTAATGTCCTCAACTCCACTTCAAGTGCACTTTCCAGGTCTATGATATTCCCTTTGGAAAATGCGTTTGTGCACTTCACCAAGAACCCCCTCAACTGCTTCACTGGTGGCCCCTCTACAGTAGACACTAGGCATTCTTGTGGCTGGGTAGTTCTTCCTGGTGCTTAACCATATTCTTCTTGCATGCACTACTCAGTAGCTCCTGAACGACTTCGTGGACCATCACAACTGTGTCCTGATGTATCTACTTAGGATGAAGTGAAAAACTGGCTATGACAACAGGTACTTCTCCTGTTGTACGGTCAACTAAGGTCCTGCTCACCATCACTCCCTCTTTTATTTTGCCATGACTCCTATGCTCCACCAATCAGAGTTGTAGATCTTGCAGGGCAGCAGCATCTCTGACTCGGGGAGGATAACTGTAGGCCATCGGGTCATCAGTAGTAGGCTTCCATGCTCTATGGCCTTCAACAGAACACTTCTTCATCCATACCACATTTGCATCGAATGAAAGTCAAGTAGGCAGTGGTGGGACACCAGTGAGTCCAAAACCAAGATGAAAGCTTCCATGATGTCAACAGCACACATGGCCAGGGTCTCTTAATCTCCTCCCTGCTGCATCCATACACCCATCTGTCCCCAAGGCCGGCAAAGTGCCTTGCAACTCCACACAGCTGTTGCAAAGTCTCTGAAAACTGCCGATGACCCACCACATCCAGTTGCACCAACGTGCTTTCTGATTCTGTGCTGATGCTCAATGGGTATGGTACTCCCTCAGTCTCACCATCCCCCTCTGTGTACCTATCACTGGCACCTAAGGGGTGTGTTGGTTGGTGACCCTCATCCAGACTTGTTCAAGGACTTTGACTCCGTTACTCACCTCCTGTATTTCACTCCTCACTTTATCCTCCACTATACCGGAGTCACTTATTCTCACACCATGCTGTATACCACCTGTTGTTGCTTCAGTTTCCTGGCCCCATCCTGCAGATCCTCTCGTAGCTGGCAAAACTATCTGTGCCCCTTGGCACCTCCTGTAGTCTTGCGTGGTGTTGTGCTTGGGCTTCTTTTTTGCTCTTCTTGATATTTATTTTGTTTTTCTTGATTTGCTCTCAGTATTACAGGTATGTCGTTTTGTTCTCCATAATATTTAGTTTGTTCTTCATGATGTGCCATCAAGACTGTAAGTATATCTGCCAGGGATATGTCGGCAGTTTTGTCAGCCTGTCCATGCGTCTCCATTATCTCATGATGCATTGCCACCCTTTACACCAGTTGTTACAGCAGAAAGGTTTTGATGCATTGAGAAGGATGCAGTTAATCAAATGCAGCTGGACACTTCTGGATTTTATTCCTTCTAGGCACAGCTGAGGTACGCTTGCAAAACACTGGCTTTTCTCTCTTACACTACCTCCATCCTTCACTAATTATTTCTCGCTTGCTTTCCATTCACTGACTTGCTGACTTTGCTGACTCTGACTAAACTGTCCTTCACTGAATAGCTCTCACTGACTCAATAACTCCATCACGGACTCTCTTTATCACTGTCTATCTGCCACTGACTCACCGGCAGACTCACTGCCTAAAAACTGAACTGCTGTGCATACAATTCACTCCCTCCATTACTATCTGGCAAACTGACTAACTCTTTGGCACATTAAAACTCACTGCCGCATGCACAAGTCACTCCGTCTGTTACTGTCTGGTGAAGTGACTAAATTCTCTAGCACACTAAAACTTGCTGCTGTGCACACAACTCACTCCGTCTGTTACTCTCTAGCAAACTGACTAAACTCTCTGGTACACTGAAACTCATTGCAGTGCACACAACTCACTCCATCCGTTACTCTCTGGCAAACTGCCCGCAGGCAGGGTGGGTCCTGTTTCAACCCCCACCCCAACTCCAACTGCCAGTGCAGCCCAGAATACTCTAGAGCCTATGACTGAACGCACATTTTCTGGTGTAATAATGCACATTCTAGAGACTAGGAGAGTACTCAGATTTTCCCACACAATAATGTATATTCTAGAGCTTAGAAGAGAACTCACATATTCTCATATAGTATTGCATTTAAATTAACAATACACAATAACGATAATGACAAGAACTAATTCCTAAGGTAAAAGACAAAGTAAACGAAACAGACATGCCATAATCTCCAAAATGTTCCTCACATCTCCAGATATAAATAATGACCTAATCCAACAGCACATCTCCAGATATAAAAATCCAGCCTTATCCTACTCTCATAACATTATTAAACAAAAATAGAAGCTCATTTTTTTTTTATGCGAGGAAGAAGGAACCGAAGGCCATGAGCCCGCAATAACAGTTCCCTCCAAGAGGAAAACAAAATACAATAGAGAGCAAAATTCAAGATCCGATCATTTCGAGATGCCTGGACACACTGCGTTTGAAAGACTGGAGATCATAGGCAGCAGGAAATACAGACAGAGGGAGACAGTTCCAGAGATGACCTGTTGCATAAATGAAGGACTGGGAGTAACGGTTAACTCTTGCATTAGAGAGTTGGACAGAAATGGGATGAGAGTTTGCTGCTAGACGGGTGCTACGCGCCCGTCGTAGAGGTGGAGGAATGCATGCAGACAGTTCAGAGGAGCAGTGACCATTGAAGTAGCGATAGAAAAGAGATAGAGATGCAACAGTGCGGTGAAGAGACAGAGGTTGAAGGGAGTCAGTAAGAGGAGGAGAGTTAATGAGACGAAAAGCCTTTGACTCCACCCTATTGAGAAGAGCTGTATGTGGGGAGCCTCCCCACACATGAGAGTTGTACTCCACACAGGGGCGGATAAAACCTCTGTATAGAGTCAACAATTGTGCAGGGGTAAAGAAGGAATGAAGGCGGCTTAGCACATCTAATCTCTTGGAAGCAGATTTTGCAAGAGATGTAATATGATCTTTCCAAGATAAGTCCCGAGTAAATGAAACCCCAAGCATGTTCAAGGATGATGCAGGATTGAGCTTAATGTTATTAAACATTAGTGGGTATACCTGCGGAATATTTTGTCGGGTTGATAGGTGTAAAAACTGAGTCTTTGATGCATTAAAAACAATCAGATTATTTTTACCCCAGTCAGAGATACGAGCCAAGTCAGACATTAGGTGTGCCATAGCCTCGTCCCTAGTTTGTTGAAGTAACTGCTGAGATGGACGTTGTGGGAACCGAATGGATAGGTGAAGGGTGGAGTCATCAGCATATGAGTGGATAGGGTTAGATGTACAGCTTAGAAGGTCATTGATGAATAAAAGGAAGAGAGTCGGTCATAGGGCAGAGCCCTGAGGAACACCACTGTTGATAGATCTAGGAGAAGAACGATGGCCGTCTACAACAGCGGCTATAGAACGACCAGAAAGGACGCTAGAGATGGAGACACAGACAGAAGGATAGAAACCTTAAAAGAGCAGTTTGGAAATTAAAGATTCATGCCAGACTCGATCGAATGCCTTTGAGATGTCAAGCGCAATGGCAAAGCTTTCGCCAAAGTCCCGAAAGGAGGATGACCAGGAGTATGAAAGGTAGGTGAGAAGATCGCCAGTGGAGCGTCCCTGATGGAACCCATACTGACGATCAGAAAGAAGGTTGTGATAGGATAGATGCTTTAAAATTTTTCTATTAAAAATTGACTCGAAAACTTTTGAGATATAGGATGTTAAAGCAACTGAACGATAGTCAGAGGGTTGGGAATGGTCACCCTTCTTTGGGACTGGCTGAATGAGAGCAAACTTCCAGCAAGAAGGAAAGGTATAAGTTCACAGACATGACAGCACTTATTTTATTGCTGTTAGATACTGAATCGGTGCTGCCATTTAGTGTCAGTAAACAATTAAAATTTAAGGTAATGACACAAATGAAATGAAACTTGTTATCTGTCGTTTCACTCAAGGTCAAAGGTCATGGTGCCAAATGAAAACCCGTATGGGACTTCCTATATCTTGATAATAGTAAAAATCTGTATTGTCACCCAGTTTCGGGTTATAGCCCCCTTAATATCCTTGACTTTGAGTTTGACCTTTCAAGGTCACTTAAAGTCAAAGGTCATGGTACAAATTAAAAGCCCATACGGGTCTTCCTATTTATTGATATTAGTAAATATCTATCTGCAACCAGTTTTGAGTTATAGCTCCCTGAACATACGTGACCTTGAGTTGGACCTTTCAAGGTCACTCAAGGTCAAAGGTCTTAGTGCAAAATGGAAGCCCATATGAGAGTTCCTGTATGTTGATAAGAAGTAAATATCTCTATCTTCAACCAGTTTCAAGTTATACCCCTCTGAATATCCGTAACCTTGATTTTGACCTTTCAGGGTCACTCGATTACCTCCAAAATCTAATCATTTCCTTTTCCTGAAAGTTTCATGTAATTTCATTCATCTGTTTTACCGTAATGTTGCTACCAAACAGACACTCGACCAAAAACCAAACCACGCCGGACTCCATCCCAGGCGAGGTAATCAAATTCTGTGTTGAAATGAAATTAAAAATAAATAAATAATTAAAATATTAGGGTTTTATTAAAGCATTCACATTTTGTAGAAGGGAAAAAAATGTATTTTTACAATTTTTCTGTAAAATGCAAGTACTGTAGTGCTGAACTGGACAGCATTTCTTGTACCCACAACTTTGAAGCTTTTTATCCTCAGTGGGTACATGTACCCCTGCTTAAGAACCACTGTTCTACTATAAAGACTAGGCGAGAACTCACATTTTTCAGTGCAATAATGTATATTCTATAGTCTAGGATATATCTGGCATTTTCTGACACAGTAAAGCACTTAAATCAGTCATCCATCCATCCATCATCCAGTCCTGTGTTGCCCCATGAGAAGCGTGGGAGCCTGGGGCTAGGGAAGTTGGTCCTGGCATTTAAGATGAGAGTGACCGGCCTCACTCGTCTCTGAGTGGCATTACATGAGCAATAAACACCAACTACCCCTTGGATATAAACCTGCACCGGCTCAATCCGATTGGACTGCCTAAATTACCCACTAAACCAGGTGCCATAATTTGTTGGTATGGTTACTACTCAACTTAGTAAATTATTTCCTGATGTACAGGAAACCATTTGGCTTGCCACTCAGTGTAGAGTCACCCATGGGCAGAAGGAAGGAGAAAGAATGAAGGAAGAAAAGACAGACAAGGGAGTATAGAGTCACCTGTAGACAGAAGGAAGAGGAATGAATGAAAGAAAAAAGACAAAAGAGGACAGAAGGAAGGAAGATAGGAATGGGCAGTCACCCAAGAGCAGCACTACATCGAGTGAGTGAATGGTGAGTGCCTCCACCTACCACTACTTAAATTAGCAATGTTCAATAACAATAATGACAAGAACTAATTCCTAAGGTAAGAGAGAAAGTAAACAAAATAGACATGCTGAAATCTTCAGAATGTTCCTTACGTCTCCAGACAGAAATATCAAAAATTTCTAGAATATTTCTCACTTCTCATGATATAAAACACTAAACTAACTCTACCAGCATAACACTGCCCCTCTTTCAAAGCTGTGTCGTTCCCAACAGCCCTATCTTTATTCAAGTAAAATACAGCATAAACTTCTAGACTAGATCATCACCATAACCTCTGCTGTCGAGGTTCCACAGAGTGAAGACCTTGCAAGTGCCATCAATTCCATAGTTCTTCTAGGCCTTATTTTCATCTCTAATGTCCTCAACTCCACTTCAAGTGCACTTTCCAGGTCTATGATATTCCCTTTGGAAAATGCGTTTGTGCACTTCACCAAGAACCCCCTCAACTGCTTCACTGGTGGCCCCTCTACAGTAGACACTAGGCATTCTTGTGGCTGGGTAGTTCTTCCTGGTGCTTAACCATATTCTTCTTGCATGCACTACTCAGTAGCTCCTGAACGACTTCGTGGACCATCACAACTGTGTCCTGATGTATCTACTTAGGATGAAGTGAAAAACTGGCTATGACAACAGGTACTTCTCCTGTTGTACGGTCAACTAAGGTCCTGCTCACCATCACTCCCTCTTTTATTTTGCCATGACTCCTATGCTCCACCAATCAGAGTTGTAGATCTTGCAGGGCAGCAGCATCTCTGACTCGGGGAGGATAACTGTAGGCCATCGGGTCATCAGTAGTAGGCTTCCATGCTCTATGGCCTTCAACAGAACACTTCTTCATCCATACCACATTTGCATCGAATGAAAGTCAAGTAGGCAGTGGTGGGACACCAGTGAGTCCAAAACCAAGATGAAAGCTTCCATGATGTCAACAGCACACATGGCCAGGGTCTCTTAATCTCCTCCCTGCTGCATCCATACACCCATCTGTCCCCAAGGCCGGCAAAGTGCCTTGCAACTCCACACAGCTGTTGCAAAGTCTCTGAAAACTGCCGATGACCCACCACATCCAGTTGCACCAACGTGCTTTCTGATTCTGTGCTGATGCTCAATGGGTATGGTACTCCCTCAGTCTCACCATCCCCCTCTGTGTACCTATCACTGGCACCTAAGGGGTGTGTTGGTTGGTGACCCTCATCCAGACTTGTTCAAGGACTTTGACTCCGTTACTCACCTCCTGTATTTCACTCCTCACTTTATCCTCCACTATACCGGAGTCACTTATTCTCACACCATGCTGTATACCACCTGTTGTTGCTTCAGTTTCCTGGCCCCATCCTGCAGATCCTCTCGTAGCTGGCAAAACTATCTGTGCCCCCTTGGCACCTCCTGTAGTCTTGCGTGGTGTTGTGCTTGGGCTTCTTTTTGCTCTTCTTGATATTTATTTTGTTTTTCTTGATTTGCTCTCAGTATTACAGGTATGTCGTTTTGTTCTCCATAATATTTAGTTTGTTCTTCATGATGTGCCATCAAGACTGTAAGTATATCTGCCAGGGATATGTCGGCAGTTTTGTCAGCCTGTCCATGCGTCTCCATTATCTCATGATGCATTGCCACCCTTTACACCAGTTGTTACAGCAGAAAGGTTTTGATGCATTGAGAAGGATGCAGTTAATCAAATGCAGCTGGACACTTCTGGATTTTATTCCTTCTAGGCACAGCTGAGGTACGCTTGCAAAACACTGGCTTTTCTCTCTTACACTACCTCCATCCTTCACTAATTATTTCTCGCTTGCTTTCCATTCACTGACTTGCTGACTTTGCTGACTCTGACTAAACTGTCCTTCACTGAATAGCTCTCACTGACTCAATAACTCCATCACGGACTCTCTTTATCACTGTCTATCTGCCACTGACTCACCGGCAGACTCACTGCCTAAAAACTGAACTGCTGTGCATACAATTCACTCCCTCCATTACTATCTGGCAAACTGACTAACTCTTTGGCACATTAAAACTCACTGCCGCATGCACAAGTCACTCCGTCTGTTACTGTCTGGTGAAGTGACTAAATTCTCTAGCACACTAAAACTTGCTGCTGTGCACACAACTCACTCCGTCTGTTACTCTCTAGCAAACTGACTAAACTCTCTGGTACACTGAAACTCATTGCAGTGCACACAACTCACTCCATCCGTTACTCTCTGGCAAACTGCCCGCAGGCAGGGTGGGTCCTGTTTCAACCCCCACCCCAACTCCAACTGCCAGTGCAGCCCAGAATACTCTAGAGCCTATGACTGAACGCACATTTTCTGGTGTAATAATGCACATTCTAGAGACTAGGAGAGTACTCAGATTTTCCCACACAATAATGTATATTCTAGAGCTTAGAAGAGAACTCACATATTCTCATATAGTATTGCATTTAAATTAACAATACACAATAACGATAATGACAAGAACTAATTCCTAAGGTAAAAGACAAAGTAAACGAAACAGACATGCCATAATCTCCAAAATGTTCCTCACATCTCCAGATATAAATAATGACCTAATCCAACAGCACATCTCCAGATATAAAAATCCAGCCTTATCCTACTCTCATAACATTATTAAACAAAAATAGAAGCTCATTTTTTTTTTATGCGAGGAAGAAGGAACCGAAGGCCATGAGCCCGCAATAACAGTTCCCTCCAAGAGGAAAACAAAATACAATAGAGAGCAAAATTCAAGATCCGATCATTTCGAGATGCCTGGACACACTGCGTTTGAAAGACTGGAGATCATAGGCAGCAGGAAATACAGACAGAGGGAGACAGTTCCAGAGATGACCTGTTGCATAAATGAAGGACTGGGAGTAACGGTTAACTCTTGCATTAGAGAGTTGGACAGAAATGGGATGAGAGTTTGCTGCTAGACGGGTGCTACGCGCCCGTCGTAGAGGTGGAGGAATGCATGCAGACAGTTCAGAGGAGCAGTGACCATTGAAGTAGCGATAGAAAAGAGATAGAGATGCAACAGTGCGGTGAAGAGACAGAGGTTGAAGGGAGTCAGTAAGAGGAGGAGAGTTAATGAGACGAAAAGCCTTTGACTCCACCCTATTGAGAAGAGCTGTATGTGGGGAGCCTCCCCACACATGAGAGTTGTACTCCACACAGGGGCGGATAAAACCTCTGTATAGAGTCAACAATTGTGCAGGGGTAAAGAAGGAATGAAGGCGGCTTAGCACATCTAATCTCTTGGAAGCAGATTTTGCAAGAGATGTAATATGATCTTTCCAAGATAAGTCCCGAGTAAATGAAACCCCAAGCATGTTCAAGGATGATGCAGGATTGAGCTTAATGTTATTAAACATTAGTGGGTATACCTGCGGAATATTTTGTCGGGTTGATAGGTGTAAAAACTGAGTCTTTGATGCATTAAAAACAATCAGATTATTTTTACCCCAGTCAGAGATACGAGCCAAGTCAGACATTAGGTGTGCCATAGCCTCGTCCCTAGTTTGTTGAAGTAACTGCTGAGATGGACGTTGTGGGAACCGAATGGATAGGTGAAGGGTGGAGTCATCAGCATATGAGTGGATAGGGTTAGATGTACAGCTTAGAAGGTCATTGATGAATAAAAGGAAGAGAGTCGGTCATAGGGCAGAGCCCTGAGGAACACCACTGTTGATAGATCTAGGAGAAGAACGATGGCCGTCTACAACAGCGGCTATAGAACGACCAGAAAGGACGCTAGAGATGAAGACACAGACAGAAGGATAGAAACCTTAAAAGAGCAGTTTGGAAATTAAAGATTCATGCCAGACTCGATCGAATGCCTTTGAGATGTCAAGCGCAATGGCAAAGCTTTCGCCAAAGTCCCGAAAGGAGGATGACCAGGAGTATGAAAGGTAGGTGAGAAGATCGCCAGTGGAGCGTCCCTGATGGAACCCATACTGACGATCAGAAAGAAGGTTGTGATAGGATAGATGCTTTAAAATTTTTCTATTAAAAATTGACTCGAAAACTTTTGAGATATAGGATGTTAAAGCAACTGAACGATAGTCAGAGGGTTGGGAATGGTCACCCTTCTTTGGGACTGGCTGAATGAGAGCAAACTTCCAGCAAGAAGGAAAGGTATAAGTTCACAGACATGACAGCACTTATTTTATTGCTGTTAGATACTGAATCGGTGCTGCCATTTAGTGTCAGTAAACAATTAAAATTTAAGGTAATGACACAAATGAAATGAAACTTGTTATCTGTCGTTTCACTCAAGGTCAAAGGTCATGGTGCCAAATGAAAACCCGTATGGGACTTCCTATATCTTGATAATAGTAAAAATCTGTATTGTCACCCAGTTTCGGGTTATAGCCCCCTTAATATCCTTGACTTTGAGTTTGACCTTTCAAGGTCACTTAAAGTCAAAGGTCATGGTACAAATTAAAAGCCCATACGGGTCTTCCTATTTATTGATATTAGTAAATATCTATCTGCAACCAGTTTTGAGTTATAGCTCCCTGAACATACGTGACCTTGAGTTGGACCTTTCAAGGTCACTCAAGGTCAAAGGTCTTAGTGCAAAATGGAAGCCCATATGAGAGTTCCTGTATGTTGATAAGAAGTAAATATCTCTATCTTCAACCAGTTTCAAGTTATACCCCTCTGAATATCCGTAACCTTGATTTTGACCTTTCAGGGTCACTCGATTACCTCCAAAATCTAATCATTTCCTTTTCCTGAAAGTTTCATGTAATTTCATTCATCTGTTTTACCGTAATGTTGCTACCAAACAGACACTCGACCAAAAACCAAACCACGCCGGACTCCATCCCAGGCGAGGTAATCAAATTCTGTGTTGAAATGAAATTAAAAATAAATAAATAATTAAAATATTAGGGTTTTATTAAAGCATTCACATTTTGTAGAAGGGAAAAAAATGTATTTTTACAATTTTTCTGTAAAATGCAAGTACTGTAGTGCTGAACTGGACAGCATTTCTTGTACCCACAACTTTGAAGCTTTTTATCCTCAGTGGGTACATGTACCCCTGCTTAAGAACCACTGTTCTACTATAAAGACTAGGCGAGAACTCACATTTTTCAGTGCAATAATGTATATTCTATAGTCTAGGATATATCTGGCATTTTCTGACACAGTAAAGCACTTAAATCAGTCATCCATCCATCCATCATCCAGTCCTGTGTTGCCCCATGAGAAGCGTGGGAGCCTGGGGCTAGGGAAGTTGGTCCTGGCATTTAAGATGAGAGTGACCGGCCTCACTCGTCTCTGAGTGGCATTACATGAGCAATAAACACCAACTACCCCTTGGATATAAACCTGCACCGGCTCAATCCGATTGGACTGCCTAAATTACCCACTAAACCAGGTGCCATAATTTGTTGGTATGGTTACTACTCAACTTAGTAAATTATTTCCTGATGTACAGGAAACCATTTGGCTTGCCACTCAGTGTAGAGTCACCCATGGGCAGAAGGAAGGAGAAAGAATGAAGGAAGAAAAGACAGACAAGGGAGTATAGAGTCACCTGTAGACAGAAGGAAGAGGAATGAATGAAAGAAAAAAGACAAAAGAGGACAGAAGGAAGGAAGATAGGAATGGGCAGTCACCCAAGAGCAGCACTACATCGAGTGAGTGAATGGTGAGTGCCTCCACCTACCACTACTTAAATTAGCAATGTTCAATAACAATAATGACAAGAACTAATTCCTAAGGTAAGAGAGAAAGTAAACAAAATAGACATGCTGAAATCTTCAGAATGTTCCTTACGTCTCCAGACAGAAATATCAAAAATTTCTAGAATATTTCTCACTTCTCATGATATAAAACACTAAACTAACTCTACCAGCATAACACTGCCCCTCTTTCAAAGCTGTGTCGTTCCCAACAGCCCTATCTTTATTCAAGTAAAATACAGCATAAACTTCTAGACTAGATCATCACCATAACCTCTGCTGTCGAGGTTCCACAGAGTGAAGACCTTGCAAGTGCCATCAATTCCATAGTTCTTCTAGGCCTTATTTTCATCTCTAATGTCCTCAACTCCACTTCAAGTGCACTTTCCAGGTCTATGATATTCCCTTTGGAAAATGCGTTTGTGCACTTCACCAAGAACACCCTCAACTGCTTCACTGGTGGCCCCTCTACAGTAGACACTAGGCATTCTTGTGGCTGGGTAGTTCTTCCTGGTGCTTAACCATATTCTTCTTGCATGCACTACTCAGTAGCTCCTGAACGACTTCGTGGACCATCACAACTGTGTCCTGATGTATCTACTTAGGATGAAGTGAAAAACTGGCTATGACAACAGGTACTTCTCCTGTTGTACGGTCAACTAAGGTCCTGCTCACCATCACTCCCTCTTTTATTTTGCCATGACTCCTATGCTCCACCAATCAGAGTTGTAGATCTTGCAGGGCAGCAGCATCTCTGACTCGGGGAGGATAACTGTAGGCCATCGGGTCATCAGTAGTAGGCTTCCATGCTCTATGGCCTTCAACAGAACACTTCTTCATCCATACCACATTTGCATCGAATGAAAGTCAAGTAGGCAGTGGTGGGACACCAGTGAGTCCAAAACCAAGATGAAAGCTTCCATGATGTCAACAGCACACATGGCCAGGGTCTCTTAATCTCCTCCCTGCTGCATCCATACACCCATCTGTCCCCAAGGCCGGCAAAGTGCCTTGCAACTCCACACAGCTGTTGCAAAGTCTCTGAAAACTGCCGATGACCCACCACATCCAGTTGCACCAACGTGCTTTCTGATTCTGTGCTGATGCTCAATGGGTATGGTACTCCCTCAGTCTCACCATCCCCCTCTGTGTACCTATCACTGGCACCTAAGGGGTGTGTTGGTTGGTGACCCTCATCCAGACTTGTTCAAGGACTTTGACTCCGTTACTCACCTCCTGTATTTCACTCCTCACTTTATCCTCCACTATACCGGAGTCACTTATTCTCACACCATGCTGTATACCACCTGTTGTTGCTTCAGTTTCCTGGCCCCATCCTGCAGATCCTCTCGTAGCTGGCAAAACTATCTGTGCCCCCTTGGCACCTCCTGTAGTCTTGCGTGGTGTTGTGCTTGGGCTTCTTTTTGCTCTTCTTGATATTTATTTTGTTTTTCTTGATTTGCTCTCAGTATTACAGGTATGTCGTTTTGTTCTCCATAATATTTAGTTTGTTCTTCATGATGTGCCATCAAGACTGTAAGTATATCTGCCAGGGATATGTCGGCAGTTTTGTCAGCCTGTCCATGCGTCTCCATTATCTCATGATGCATTGCCACCCTTTACACCAGTTGTTACAGCAGAAAGGTTTTGATGCATTGAGAAGGATGCAGTTAATCAAATGCAGCTGGACACTTCTGGATTTTATTCCTTCTAGGCACAGCTGAGGTACGCTTGCAAAACACTGGCTTTTCTCTCTTACACTACCTCCATCCTTCACTAATTATTTCTCGCTTGCTTTCCATTCACTGACTTGCTGACTTTGCTGACTCTGACTAAACTGTCCTTCACTGAATAGCTCTCACTGACTCAATAACTCCATCACGGACTCTCTTTATCACTGTCTATCTGCCACTGACTCACCGGCAGACTCACTGCCTAAAAACTGAACTGCTGTGCATACAATTCACTCCCTCCATTACTATCTGGCAAACTGACTAACTCTTTGGCACATTAAAACTCACTGCCGCATGCACAAGTCACTCCGTCTGTTACTGTCTGGTGAAGTGACTAAATTCTCTAGCACACTAAAACTTGCTGCTGTGCACACAACTCACTCCGTCTGTTACTCTCTAGCAAACTGACTAAACTCTCTGGTACACTGAAACTCATTGCAGTGCACACAACTCACTCCATCCGTTACTCTCTGGCAAACTGCCCGCAGGCAGGGTGGGTCCTGTTTCAACCACCCACCCCAACTCCAACTGCCAGTGCAGCCCAGAATACTCTAGAGCCTATGACTGAACGCACATTTTCTGGTGTAATAATGCACATTCTAGAGACTAGGAGAGTACTCAGATTTTCCCACACAATAATGTATATTCTAGAGCTTAGAAGAGAACTCACATATTCTCATATAGTATTGCATTTAAATTAACAATACACAATAACGATAATGACAAGAACTAATTCCTAAGGTAAAAGACAAAGTAAACGAAACAGACATGCCATAATCTCCAAAATGTTCCTCACATCTCCAGATATAAATAATGACCTAATCCAACAGCACATCTCCAGATATAAAAATCCAGCCTTATCCTACTCTCATAACATTATTAAACAAAAATAGAAGCTCATTTTTTTTTATGCGAGGAAGAAGGAACCGAAGGCCATGAGCCCGCAATAACAGTTCCCTCCAAGAGGAAAACAAAATACAATAGAGAGCAAAATTCAAGATCCGATCATTTCGAGATGCCTGGACACACTGCGTTTGAAAGACTGGAGATCATAGGCAGCAGGAAATACAGACAGAGGGAGACAGTTCCAGAGATGACCTGTTGCATAAATGAAGGACTGGGAGTAACGGTTAACTCTTGCATTAGAGAGTTGGACAGAAATGGGATGAGAGTTTGCTGCTAGACGGGTGCTACGCGCCCGTCGTAGAGGTGGAGGAATGCATGCAGACAGTTCAGAGGAGCAGTGACCATTGAAGTAGCGATAGAAAAGAGATAGAGATGCAACAGTGCGGTGAAGAGACAGAGGTTGAAGGGAGTCAGTAAGAGGAGGAGAGTTAATGAGACGAAAAGCCTTTGACTCCACCCTATTGAGAAGAGCTGTATGTGGGGAGCCTCCCCACACATGAGAGTTGTACTCCACACAGGGGCGGATAAAACCTCTGTATAGAGTCAACAATTGTGCAGGGGTAAAGAAGGAATGAAGGCGGCTTAGCACATCTAATCTCTTGGAAGCAGATTTTGCAAGAGATGTAATATGATCTTTCCAAGATAAGTCCCGAGTAAATGAAACCCCAAGCATGTTCAAGGATGATGCAGGATTGAGCTTAATGTTATTAAACATTAGTGGGTATACCTGCGGAATATTTTGTCGGGTTGATAGGTGTAAAAACTGAGTCTTTGATGCATTAAAAACAATCAGATTATTTTTACCCCAGTCAGAGATACGAGCCAAGTCAGACATTAGGTGTGCCATAGCCTCGTCCCTAGTTTGTTGAAGTAACTGCTGAGATGGACGTTGTGGGAACCGAATGGATAGGTGAAGGGTGGAGTCATCAGCATATGAGTGGATAGGGTTAGATGTACAGCTTAGAAGGTCATTGATGAATAAAAGGAAGAGAGTCGGTCATAGGGCAGAGCCCTGAGGAACACCACTGTTGATAGATCTAGGAGAAGAACGATGGCCGTCTACAACAGCGGCTATAGAACGACCAGAAAGGACGCTAGAGATGGAGACACAGACAGAAGGATAGAAACCTTAAAAGAGCAGTTTGGAAATTAAAGATTCATGCCAGACTCGATCGAATGCCTTTGAGATGTCAAGCGCAATGGCAAAGCTTTCGCCAAAGTCCCGAAAGGAGGATGACCAGGAGTATGAAAGGTAGGTGAGAAGATCGCCAGTGGAGCGTCCCTGATGGAACCCATACTGACGATCAGAAAGAAGGTTGTGATAGGATAGATGCTTTAAAATTTTTCTATTAAAAATTGACTCGAAAACTTTTGAGATATAGGATGTTAAAGCAACTGAACGATAGTCAGAGGGTTGGGAATGGTCACCCTTCTTTGGGACTGGCTGAATGAGAGCAAACTTCCAGCAAGAAGGAAAGGTATAAGTTCACAGACATGACAGCACTTATTTTATTGCTGTTAGATACTGAATCGGTGCTGCCATTTAGTGTCAGTAAACAATTAAAATTTAAGGTAATGACACAAATGAAATGAAACTTGTTATCTGTCGTTTCACTCAAGGTCAAAGGTCATGGTGCCAAATGAAAACCCGTATGGGACTTCCTATATCTTGATAATAGTAAAAATCTGTATTGTCACCCAGTTTCGGGTTATAGCCCCCTTAATATCCTTGACTTTGAGTTTGACCTTTCAAGGTCACTTAAAGTCAAAGGTCATGGTACAAATTAAAAGCCCATACGGGTCTTCCTATTTATTGATATTAGTAAATATCTATCTGCAACCAGTTTTGAGTTATAGCTCCCTGAACATACGTGACCTTGAGTTGGACCTTTCAAGGTCACTCAAGGTCAAAGGTCTTAGTGCAAAATGGAAGCCCATATGAGAGTTCCTGTATGTTGATAAGAAGTAAATATCTCTATCTTCAACCAGTTTCAAGTTATACCCCTCTGAATATCCGTAACCTTGATTTTGACCTTTCAGGGTCACTCGATTACCTCCAAAATCTAATCATTTCCTTTTCCTGAAAGTTTCATGTAATTTCATTCATCTGTTTTACCGTAATGTTGCTACCAAACAGACACTCGACCAAAAACCAAACCACGCCGGACTCCATCCCAGGCGAGGTAATCAAATTCTGTGTTGAAATGAAATTAAAAATAAATAAATAATTAAAATATTAGGGTTTTATTAAAGCATTCACATTTTGTAGAAGGGAAAAAATGTATTTTTACAATTTTTCTGTAAAATGCAAGTACTGTAGTGCTGAACTGGACAGCATTTCTTGTACCCACAACTTTGAAGCTTTTTATCCTCAGTGGGTACATGTACCCCTGCTTAAGAACCACTGTTCTACTATAAAGACTAGGCGAGAACTCACATTTTTCAGTGCAATAATGTATATTCTATAGTCTAGGATATATCTGGCATTTTCTGACACAGTAAAGCACTTAAATCAGTCATCCATCCATCCATCATCCAGTCCTGTGTTGCCCCATGAGAAGCGTGGGAGCCTGGGGCTAGGGAAGTTGGTCCTGGCATTTAAGATGAGAGTGACCGGCCTCACTCGTCTCTGAGTGGCATTACATGAGCAATAAACACCAACTACCCCTTGGATATAAACCTGCACCGGCTCAATCCGATTGGACTGCCTAAATTACCCACTAAACCAGGTGCCATAATTTGTTGGTATGGTTACTACTCAACTTAGTAAATTATTTCCTGATGTACAGGAAACCATTTGGCTTGCCACTCAGTGTAGAGTCACCCATGGGCAGAAGGAAGGAGAAAGAATGAAGGAAGAAAAGACAGACAAGGGAGTATAGAGTCACCTGTAGACAGAAGGAAGAGGAATGAATGAAAGAAAAAAAGACAAAAGAGGACAGAGGGAAGGAAGATAGGAATGGGCAGTCACCCAAGAGCAGCACTACATCGAGTGAGTGAATGGTGAGTGCCTCCACCTACCACTACTTAAATTAGCAATGTTCAATAACAATAATGACAAGAACTAATTCCTAAGGTAAGAGAGAAAGTAAACAAAATAGACATGCTGAAATCTTCAGAATGTTCCTTACGTCTCCAGACAGAAATATCAAAAATTTCTAGAATATTTCTCACTTCTCATGATATAAAACACTAAACTAACTCTACCAGCATAACACTGCCCCTCTTTCAAAGCTGTGTCGTTCCCAACAGCCCTATCTTTATTCAAGTAAAATACAGCATAAACTTCTAGACTAGATCATCACCATAACCTCTGCTGTCGAGGTTCCACAGAGTGAAGACCTTGCAAGTGCCATCAATTCCATAGTTCTTCTAGGCCTTATTTTCATCTCTAATGTCCTCAACTCCACTTCAAGTGCACTTTCCAGGTCTATGATATTCCCTTTGGAAAATGCGTTTGTGCACTTCACCAAGAACCCCCTCAACTGCTTCACTGGTGGCCCCTCTACAGTAGACACTAGGCATTCTTGTGGCTGGGTAGTTCTTCCTGGTGCTTAACCATATTCTTCTTGCATGCACTACTCAGTAGCTCCTGAACGACTTCGTGGACCATCACAACTGTGTCCTGATGTATCTACTTAGGATGAAGTGAAAAACTGGCTATGACAACAGGTACTTCTCCTGTTGTACGGTCAACTAAGGTCCTGCTCACCATCACTCCCTCTTTTATTTTGCCATGACTCCTATGCTCCACCAATCAGAGTTGTAGATCTTGCAGGGCAGCAGCATCTCTGACTCGGGGAGGATAACTGTAGGCCATCGGGTCATCAGTAGTAGGCTTCCATGCTCTATGGCCTTCAACAGAACACTTCTTCATCCATACCACATTTGCATCGAATGAAAGTCAAGTAGGCAGTGGTGGGACACCAGTGAGTCCAAAACCAAGATGAAAGCTTCCATGATGTCAACAGCACACATGGCCAGGGTCTCTTAATCTCCTCCCTGCTGCATCCATACACCCATCTGTCCCCAAGGCCGGCAAAGTGCCTTGCAACTCCACACAGCTGTTGCAAAGTCTCTGAAAACTGCCGATGACCCACCACATCCAGTTGCACCAACGTGCTTTCTGATTCTGTGCTGATGCTCAATGGGTATGGTACTCCCTCAGTCTCACCATCCCCCTCTGTGTACCTATCACTGGCACCTAAGGGGTGTGTTGGTTGGTGACCCTCATCCAGACTTGTTCAAGGACTTTGACTCCGTTACTCACCTCCTGTATTTCACTCCTCACTTTATCCTCCACTATACCGGAGTCACTTATTCTCACACCATGCTGTATACCACCTGTTGTTGCTTCAGTTTCCTGGCCCCATCCTGCAGATCCTCTCGTAGCTGGCAAAACTATCTGTGCCCCCTTGGCACCTCCTGTAGTCTTGCGTGGTGTTGTGCTTGGGCTTCTTTTTGCTCTTCTTGATATTTATTTTGTTTTTCTTGATTTGCTCTCAGTATTACAGGTATGTCGTTTTGTTCTCCATAATATTTAGTTTGTTCTTCATGATGTGCCATCAAGACTGTAAGTATATCTGCCAGGGATATGTCGGCAGTTTTGTCAGCCTGTCCATGCGTCTCCATTATCTCATGATGCATTGCCACCCTTTACACCAGTTGTTACAGCAGAAAGGTTTTGATGCATTGAGAAGGATGCAGTTAATCAAATGCAGCTGGACACTTCTGGATTTTATTCCTTCTAGGCACAGCTGAGGTACGCTTGCAAAACACTGGCTTTTCTCTCTTACACTACCTCCATCCTTCACTAATTATTTCTCGCTTGCTTTCCATTCACTGACTTGCTGACTTTGCTGACTCTGACTAAACTGTCCTTCACTGAATAGCTCTCACTGACTCAATAACTCCATCACGGACTCTCTTTATCACTGTCTATCTGCCACTGACTCACCGGCAGACTCACTGCCTAAAAACTGAACTGCTGTGCATACAATTCACTCCCTCCATTACTATCTGGCAAACTGACTAACTCTTTGGCACATTAAAACTCACTGCCGCATGCACAAGTCACTCCGTCTGTTACTGTCTGGTGAAGTGACTAAATTCTCTAGCACACTAAAACTTGCTGCTGTGCACACAACTCACTCCGTCTGTTACTCTCTAGCAAACTGACTAAACTCTCTGGTACACTGAAACTCATTGCAGTGCACACAACTCACTCCATCCGTTACTCTCTGGCAAACTGCCCGCAGGCAGGGTGGGTCCTGTTTCAACCCCCCACCCCAACTCCAACTGCCAGTGCAGCCCAGAATACTCTAGAGCCTATGACTGAACGCACATTTTCTGGTGTAATAATGCACATTCTAGAGACTAGGAGAGTACTCAGATTTTCCCACACAATAATGTATATTCTAGAGCTTAGAAGAGAACTCACATATTCTCATATAGTATTGCATTTAAATTAACAATACACAATAACGATAATGACAAGAACTAATTCCTAAGGTAAAAGACAAAGTAAACGAAACAGACATGCCATAATCTCCAAAATGTTCCTCACATCTCCAGATATAAATAATGACCTAATCCAACAGCACATCTCCAGATATAAAAATCCAGCCTTATCCTACTCTCATAACATTATTAAACAAAAATAGAAGCTCATTTTTTTTTTTATGCGAGGAAGAAGGAACCGAAGGCCATGAGCCCGCAATAACAGTTCCCTCCAAGAGGAAAACAAAATACAATAGAGAGCAAAATTCAAGATCCGATCATTTCGAGATGCCTGGACACACTGCGTTTGAAAGACTGGAGATCATAGGCAGCAGGAAATACAGACAGAGGGAGACAGTTCCAGAGATGACCTGTTGCATAAATGAAGGACTGGGAGTAACGGTTAACTCTTGCATTAGAGAGTTGGACAGAAATGGGATGAGAGTTTGCTGCTAGACGGGTGCTACGCGCCCGTCGTAGAGGTGGAGGAATGCATGCAGACAGTTCAGAGGAGCAGTGACCATTGAAGTAGCGATAGAAAAGAGATAGAGATGCAACAGTGCGGTGAAGAGACAGAGGTTGAAGGGAGTCAGTAAGAGGAGGAGAGTTAATGAGACGAAAAGCCTTTGACTCCACCCTATTGAGAAGAGCTGTATGTGGGGAGCCTCCCCACACATGAGAGTTGTACTCCACACAGGGGCGGATAAAACCTCTGTATAGAGTCAACAATTGTGCAGGGGTAAAGAAGGAATGAAGGCGGCTTAGCACATCTAATCTCTTGGAAGCAGATTTTGCAAGAGATGTAATATGATCTTTCCAAGATAAGTCCCGAGTAAATGAAACCCCAAGCATGTTCAAGGATGATGCAGGATTGAGCTTAATGTTATTAAACATTAGTGGGTATACCTGCGGAATATTTTGTCGGGTTGATAGGTGTAAAAACTGAGTCTTTGATGCATTAAAAACAATCAGATTATTTTTACCCCAGTCAGAGATACGAGCCAAGTCAGACATTAGGTGTGCCATAGCCTCGTCCCTAGTTTGTTGAAGTAACTGCTGAGATGGACGTTGTGGGAACCGAATGGATAGGTGAAGGGTGGAGTCATCAGCATATGAGTGGATAGGGTTAGATGTACAGCTTAGAAGGTCATTGATGAATAAAAGGAAGAGAGTCGGTCATAGGGCAGAGCCCTGAGGAACACCACTGTTGATAGATCTAGGAGAAGAACGATGGCCGTCTACAACAGCGGCTATAGAACGACCAGAAAGGACGCTAGAGATGAAGACACAGACAGAAGGATAGAAACCTTAAAAGAGCAGTTTGGAAATTAAAGATTCATGCCAGACTCGATCGAATGCCTTTGAGATGTCAAGCGCAATGGCAAAGCTTTCGCCAAAGTCCCGAAAGGAGGATGACCAGGAGTATGAAAGGTAGGTGAGAAGATCGCCAGTGGAGCGTCCCTGATGGAACCCATACTGACGATCAGAAAGAAGGTTGTGATAGGATAGATGCTTTAAAATTTTTCTATTAAAAATTGACTCGAAAACTTTTGAGATATAGGATGTTAAAGCAACTGAACGATAGTCAGAGGGTTGGGAATGGTCACCCTTCTTTGGGACTGGCTGAATGAGAGCAAACTTCCAGCAAGAAGGAAAGGTATAAGTTCACAGACATGACAGCACTTATTTTATTGCTGTTAGATACTGAATCGGTGCTGCCATTTAGTGTCAGTAAACAATTAAAATTTAAGGTAATGACACAAATGAAATGAAACTTGTTATCTGTCGTTTCACTCAAGGTCAAAGGTCATGGTGCCAAATGAAAACCCGTATGGGACTTCCTATATCTTGATAATAGTAAAAATCTGTATTGTCACCCAGTTTCGGGTTATAGCCCCCTTAATATCCTTGACTTTGAGTTTGACCTTTCAAGGTCACTTAAAGTCAAAGGTCATGGTACAAATTAAAAGCCCATACGGGTCTTCCTATTTATTGATATTAGTAAATATCTATCTGCAACCAGTTTTGAGTTATAGCTCCCTGAACATACGTGACCTTGAGTTGGACCTTTCAAGGTCACTCAAGGTCAAAGGTCTTAGTGCAAAATGGAAGCCCATATGAGAGTTCCTGTATGTTGATAAGAAGTAAATATCTCTATCTTCAACCAGTTTCAAGTTATACCCCTCTGAATATCCGTAACCTTGATTTTGACCTTTCAGGGTCACTCGATTACCTCCAAAATCTAATCATTTCCTTTTCCTGAAAGTTTCATGTAATTTCATTCATCTGTTTTACCGTAATGTTGCTACCAAACAGACACTCGACCAAAAACCAAACCACGCCGGACTCCATCCCAGGCGAGGTAATCAAATTCTGTGTTGAAATGAAATTAAAAATAAATAAATAATTAAAATATTAGGGTTTTATTAAAGCATTCACATTTTGTAGAAGGGAAAAAAATGTATTTTTACAATTTTTCTGTAAAATGCAAGTACTGTAGTGCTGAACTGGACAGCATTTCTTGTACCCACAACTTTGAAGCTTTTTATCCTCAGTGGGTACATGTACCCCTGCTTAAGAACCACTGTTCTACTATAAAGACTAGGCGAGAACTCACATTTTTCAGTGCAATAATGTATATTCTATAGTCTAGGATATATCTGGCATTTTCTGACACAGTAAAGCACTTAAATCAGTCATCCATCCATCCATCATCCAGTCCTGTGTTGCCCCATGAGAAGCGTGGGAGCCTGGGGCTAGGGAAGTTGGTCCTGGCATTTAAGATGAGAGTGACCGGCCTCACTCGTCTCTGAGTGGCATTACATGAGCAATAAACACCAACTACCCCTTGGATATAAACCTGCACCGGCTCAATCCGATTGGACTGCCTAAATTACCCACTAAACCAGGTGCCATAATTTGTTGGTATGGTTACTACTCAACTTAGTAAATTATTTCCTGATGTACAGGAAACCATTTGGCTTGCCACTCAGTGTAGAGTCACCCATGGGCAGAAGGAAGGAGAAAGAATGAAGGAAGAAAAGACAGACAAGGGAGTATAGAGTCACCTGTAGACAGAAGGAAGAGGAATGAATGAAAGAAAAAAAGACAAAAGAGGACAGAGGGAAGGAAGATAGGAATGGGCAGTCACCCAAGAGCAGCACTACATCGAGTGAGTGAATGGTGAGTGCCTCCACCTACCACTACTTAAATTAGCAATGTTCAATAACAATAATGACAAGAACTAATTCCTAAGGTAAGAGAGAAAGTAAACAAAATAGACATGCTGAAATCTTCAGAATGTTCCTTACGTCTCCAGACAGAAATATCAAAAATTTCTAGAATATTTCTCACTTCTCATGATATAAAACACTAAACTAACTCTACCAGCATAACACTGCCCCTCTTTCAAAGCTGTGTCGTTC
The DNA here is from genome assembly GCF_032717465.1 of Coenobita brevimanus. NCBI lineage: Eukaryota > Metazoa > Arthropoda > Malacostraca > Decapoda > Coenobitidae > Coenobita > Coenobita brevimanus. The sequence continues at coordinate 18,404 of NW_027642751.1, read as the reverse complement.
CCAACAGCCCTATCTTTATTCAAGTAAAATACAGCATAAACTTCTAGACTAGATCATCACCATAACCTCTGCTGTCGAGGTTCCACAGAGTGAAGACCTTGCAAGTGCCATCAATTCCATAGTTCTTCTAGGCCTTATTTTCATCTCTAATGTCCTCAACTCCACTTCAAGTGCACTTTCCAGGTCTATGATATTCCCTTTGGAAAATGCGTTTGTGCACTTCACCAAGAACCCCTCAACTGCTTCACTGGTGGCCCCTCTACAGTAGACACTAGGCATTCTTGTGGCTGGGTAGTTCTTCCTGGTGCTTAACCATATTCTTCTTGCATGCACTACTCAGTAGCTCCTGAACGACTTCGTGGACCATCACAACTGTGTCCTGATGTATCTACTTAGGATGAAGTGAAAAACTGGCTATGACAACAGGTACTTCTCCTGTTGTACGGTCAACTAAGGTCCTGCTCACCATCACTCCCTCTTTTATTTTGCCATGACTCCTATGCTCCACCAATCAGAGTTGTAGATCTTGCAGGGCAGCAGCATCTCTGACTCGGGGAGGATAACTGTAGGCCATCGGGTCATCAGTAGTAGGCTTCCATGCTCTATGGCCTTCAACAGAACACTTCTTCATCCATACCACATTTGCATCGAATGAAAGTCAAGTAGGCAGTGGTGGGACACCAGTGAGTCCAAAACCAAGATGAAAGCTTCCATGATGTCAACAGCACACATGGCCAGGGTCTCTTAATCTCCTCCCTGCTGCATCCATACACCCATCTGTCCCCAAGGCCGGCAAAGTGCCTTGCAACTCCACACAGCTGTTGCAAAGTCTCTGAAAACTGCCGATGACCCACCACATCCAGTTGCACCAACGTGCTTTCTGATTCTGTGCTGATGCTCAATGGGTATGGTACTCCCTCAGTCTCACCATCCCCCTCTGTGTACCTATCACTGGCACCTAAGGGGTGTGTTGGTTGGTGACCCTCATCCAGACTTGTTCAAGGACTTTGACTCCGTTACTCACCTCCTGTATTTCACTCCTCACTTTATCCTCCACTATACCGGAGTCACTTATTCTCACACCATGCTGTATACCACCTGTTGTTGCTTCAGTTTCCTGGCCCCATCCTGCAGATCCTCTCGTAGCTGGCAAAACTATCTGTGCCCCCTTGGCACCTCCTGTAGTCTTGCGTGGTGTTGTGCTTGGGCTTCTTTTTGCTCTTCTTGATATTTATTTTGTTTTTCTTGATTTGCTCTCAGTATTACAGGTATGTCGTTTTGTTCTCCATAATATTTAGTTTGTTCTTCATGATGTGCCATCAAGACTGTAAGTATATCTGCCAGGGATATGTCGGCAGTTTTGTCAGCCTGTCCATGCGTCTCCATTATCTCATGATGCATTGCCACCCTTTACACCAGTTGTTACAGCAGAAAGGTTTTGATGCATTGAGAAGGATGCAGTTAATCAAATGCAGCTGGACACTTCTGGATTTTATTCCTTCTAGGCACAGCTGAGGTACGCTTGCAAAACACTGGCTTTTCTCTCTTACACTACCTCCATCCTTCACTAATTATTTCTCGCTTGCTTTCCATTCACTGACTTGCTGACTTTGCTGACTCTGACTAAACTGTCCTTCACTGAATAGCTCTCACTGACTCAATAACTCCATCACGGACTCTCTTTATCACTGTCTATCTGCCACTGACTCACCGGCAGACTCACTGCCTAAAAACTGAACTGCTGTGCATACAATTCACTCCCTCCATTACTATCTGGCAAACTGACTAACTCTTTGGCACATTAAAACTCACTGCCGCATGCACAAGTCACTCCGTCTGTTACTGTCTGGTGAAGTGACTAAATTCTCTAGCACACTAAAACTTGCTGCTGTGCACACAACTCACTCCGTCTGTTACTCTCTAGCAAACTGACTAAACTCTCTGGTACACTGAAACTCATTGCAGTGCACACAACTCACTCCATCCGTTACTCTCTGGCAAACTGCCCGCAGGCAGGGTGGGTCCTGTTTCAACCCCCCACCCCAACTCCAACTGCCAGTGCAGCCCAGAATACTCTAGAGCCTATGACTGAACGCACATTTTCTGGTGTAATAATGCACATTCTAGAGACTAGGAGAGTACTCAGATTTTCCCACACAATAATGTATATTCTAGAGCTTAGAAGAGAACTCACATATTCTCATATAGTATTGCATTTAAATTAACAATACACAATAACGATAATGACAAGAACTAATTCCTAAGGTAAAAGACAAAGTAAACGAAACAGACATGCCATAATCTCCAAAATGTTCCTCACATCTCCAGATATAAATAATGACCTAATCCAACAGCACATCTCCAGATATAAAAATCCAGCCTTATCCTACTCTCATAACATTATTAAACAAAAATAGAAGCTCATTTTTTTTTATGCGAGGAAGAAGGAACCGAAGGCCATGAGCCCGCAATAACAGTTCCCTCCAAGAGGAAAACAAAATACAATAGAGAGCAAAATTCAAGATCCGATCATTTCGAGATGCCTGGACACACTGCGTTTGAAAGACTGGAGATCATAGGCAGCAGGAAATACAGACAGAGGGAGACAGTTCCAGAGATGACCTGTTGCATAAATGAAGGACTGGGAGTAACGGTTAACTCTTGCATTAGAGAGTTGGACAGAAATGGGATGAGAGTTTGCTGCTAGACGGGTGCTACGCGCCCGTCGTAGAGGTGGAGGAATGCATGCAGACAGTTCAGAGGAGCAGTGACCATTGAAGTAGCGATAGAAAAGAGATAGAGATGCAACAGTGCGGTGAAGAGACAGAGGTTGAAGGGAGTCAGTAAGAGGAGGAGAGTTAATGAGACGAAAAGCCTTTGACTCCACCCTATTGAGAAGAGCTGTATGTGGGGAGCCTCCCCACACATGAGAGTTGTACTCCACACAGGGGCGGATAAAACCTCTGTATAGAGTCAACAATTGTGCAGGGGTAAAGAAGGAATGAAGGCGGCTTAGCACATCTAATCTCTTGGAAGCAGATTTTGCAAGAGATGTAATATGATCTTTCCAAGATAAGTCCCGAGTAAATGAAACCCCAAGCATGTTCAAGGATGATGCAGGATTGAGCTTAATGTTATTAAACATTAGTGGGTATACCTGCGGAATATTTTGTCGGGTTGATAGGTGTAAAAACTGAGTCTTTGATGCATTAAAAACAATCAGATTATTTTTACCCCAGTCAGAGATACGAGCCAAGTCAGACATTAGGTGTGCCATAGCCTCGTCCCTAGTTTGTTGAAGTAACTGCTGAGATGGACGTTGTGGGAACCGAATGGATAGGTGAAGGGTGGAGTCATCAGCATATGAGTGGATAGGGTTAGATGTACAGCTTAGAAGGTCATTGATGAATAAAAGGAAGAGAGTCGGTCATAGGGCAGAGCCCTGAGGAACACCACTGTTGATAGATCTAGGAGAAGAACGATGGCCGTCTACAACAGCGGCTATAGAACGACCAGAAAGGACGCTAGAGATGGAGACACAGACAGAAGGATAGAAACCTTAAAAGAGCAGTTTGGAAATTAAAGATTCATGCCAGACTCGATCGAATGCCTTTGAGATGTCAAGCGCAATGGCAAAGCTTTCGCCAAAGTCCCGAAAGGAGGATGACCAGGAGTATGAAAGGTAGGTGAGAAGATCGCCAGTGGAGCGTCCCTGATGGAACCCATACTGACGATCAGAAAGAAGGTTGTGATAGGATAGATGCTTTAAAATTTTTCTATTAAAAATTGACTCGAAAACTTTTGAGATATAGGATGTTAAAGCAACTGAACGATAGTCAGAGGGTTGGGAATGGTCACCCTTCTTTGGGACTGGCTGAATGAGAGCAAACTTCCAGCAAGAAGGAAAGGTATAAGTTCACAGACATGACAGCACTTATTTTATTGCTGTTAGATACTGAATCGGTGCTGCCATTTAGTGTCAGTAAACAATTAAAATTTAAGGTAATGACACAAATGAAATGAAACTTGTTATCTGTCGTTTCACTCAAGGTCAAAGGTCATGGTGCCAAATGAAAACCCGTATGGGACTTCCTATATCTTGATAATAGTAAAAATCTGTATTGTCACCCAGTTTCGGGTTATAGCCCCCTTAATATCCTTGACTTTGAGTTTGACCTTTCAAGGTCACTTAAAGTCAAAGGTCATGGTACAAATTAAAAGCCCATACGGGTCTTCCTATTTATTGATATTAGTAAATATCTATCTGCAACCAGTTTTGAGTTATAGCTCCCTGAACATACGTGACCTTGAGTTGGACCTTTCAAGGTCACTCAAGGTCAAAGGTCTTAGTGCAAAATGGAAGCCCATATGAGAGTTCCTGTATGTTGATAAGAAGTAAATATCTCTATCTTCAACCAGTTTCAAGTTATACCCCTCTGAATATCCGTAACCTTGATTTTGACCTTTCAGGGTCACTCGATTACCTCCAAAATCTAATCATTTCCTTTTCCTGAAAGTTTCATGTAATTTCATTCATCTGTTTTACCGTAATGTTGCTACCAAACAGACACTCGACCAAAAACCAAACCACGCCGGACTCCATCCCAGGCGAGGTAATCAAATTCTGTGTTGAAATGAAATTAAAAATAAATAAATAATTAAAATATTAGGGTTTTATTAAAGCATTCACATTTTGTAGAAGGGAAAAAAATGTATTTTTACAATTTTTCTGTAAAATGCAAGTACTGTAGTGCTGAACTGGACAGCATTTCTTGTACCCACAACTTTGAAGCTTTTTATCCTCAGTGGGTACATGTACCCCTGCTTAAGAACCACTGTTCTACTATAAAGACTAGGCGAGAACTCACATTTTTCAGTGCAATAATGTATATTCTATAGTCTAGGATATATCTGGCATTTTCTGACACAGTAAAGCACTTAAATCAGTCATCCATCCATCCATCATCCAGTCCTGTGTTGCCCCATGAGAAGCGTGGGAGCCTGGGGCTAGGGAAGTTGGTCCTGGCATTTAAGATGAGAGTGACCGGCCTCACTCGTCTCTGAGTGGCATTACATGAGCAATAAACACCAACTACCCCTTGGATATAAACCTGCACCGGCTCAATCCGATTGGACTGCCTAAATTACCCACTAAACCAGGTGCCATAATTTGTTGGTATGGTTACTACTCAACTTAGTAAATTATTTCCTGATGTACAGGAAACCATTTGGCTTGCCACTCAGTGTAGAGTCACCCATGGGCAGAAGGAAGGAGAAAGAATGAAGGAAGAAAAGACAGACAAGGGAGTATAGAGTCACCTGTAGACAGAAGGAAGAGGAATGAATGAAAGAAAAAAGACAAAAGAGGACAGAGGGAAGGAAGATAGGAATGGGCAGTCACCCAAGAGCAGCACTACATCGAGTGAGTGAATGGTGAGTGCCTCCACCTACCACTACTTAAATTAGCAATGTTCAATAACAATAATGACAAGAACTAATTCCTAAGGTAAGAGAGAAAGTAAACAAAATAGACATGCTGAAATCTTCAGAATGTTCCTTACGTCTCCAGACAGAAATATCAAAAATTTCTAGAATATTTCTCACTTCTCATGATATAAAACACTAAACTAACTCTACCAGCATAACACTGCCCCTCTTTCAAAGCTGTGTCGTTCCCAACAGCCCTATCTTTATTCAAGTAAAATACAGCATAAACTTCTAGACTAGATCATCACCATAACCTCTGCTGTCGAGGTTCCACAGAGTGAAGACCTTGCAAGTGCCATCAATTCCATAGTTCTTCTAGGCCTTATTTTCATCTCTAATGTCCTCAACTCCACTTCAAGTGCACTTTCCAGGTCTATGATATTCCCTTTGGAAAATGCGTTTGTGCACTTCACCAAGAACCCCCTCAACTGCTTCACTGGTGGCCCCTCTACAGTAGACACTAGGCATTCTTGTGGCTGGGTAGTTCTTCCTGGTGCTTAACCATATTCTTCTTGCATGCACTACTCAGTAGCTCCTGAACGACTTCGTGGACCATCACAACTGTGTCCTGATGTATCTACTTAGGATGAAGTGAAAAACTGGCTATGACAACAGGTACTTCTCCTGTTGTACGGTCAACTAAGGTCCTGCTCACCATCACTCCCTCTTTTATTTTGCCATGACTCCTATGCTCCACCAATCAGAGTTGTAGATCTTGCAGGGCAGCAGCATCTCTGACTCGGGGAGGATAACTGTAGGCCATCGGGTCATCAGTAGTAGGCTTCCATGCTCTATGGCCTTCAACAGAACACTTCTTCATCCATACCACATTTGCATCGAATGAAAGTCAAGTAGGCAGTGGTGGGACACCAGTGAGTCCAAAACCAAGATGAAAGCTTCCATGATGTCAACAGCACACATGGCCAGGGTCTCTTAATCTCCTCCCTGCTGCATCCATACACCCATCTGTCCCCAAGGCCGGCAAAGTGCCTTGCAACTCCACACAGCTGTTGCAAAGTCTCTGAAAACTGCCGATGACCCACCACATCCAGTTGCACCAACGTGCTTTCTGATTCTGTGCTGATGCTCAATGGGTATGGTACTCCCTCAGTCTCACCATCCCCCTCTGTGTACCTATCACTGGCACCTAAGGGGTGTGTTGGTTGGTGACCCTCATCCAGACTTGTTCAAGGACTTTGACTCCGTTACTCACCTCCTGTATTTCACTCCTCACTTTATCCTCCACTATACCGGAGTCACTTATTCTCACACCATGCTGTATACCACCTGTTGTTGCTTCAGTTTCCTGGCCCCATCCTGCAGATCCTCTCGTAGCTGGCAAAACTATCTGTGCCCCTTGGCACCTCCTGTAGTCTTGCGTGGTGTTGTGCTTGGGCTTCTTTTTGCTCTTCTTGATATTTATTTTGTTTTTCTTGATTTGCTCTCAGTATTACAGGTATGTCGTTTTGTTCTCCATAATATTTAGTTTGTTCTTCATGATGTGCCATCAAGACTGTAAGTATATCTGCCAGGGATATGTCGGCAGTTTTGTCAGCCTGTCCATGCGTCTCCATTATCTCATGATGCATTGCCACCCTTTACACCAGTTGTTACAGCAGAAAGGTTTTGATGCATTGAGAAGGATGCAGTTAATCAAATGCAGCTGGACACTTCTGGATTTTATTCCTTCTAGGCACAGCTGAGGTACGCTTGCAAAACACTGGCTTTTCTCTCTTACACTACCTCCATCCTTCACTAATTATTTCTCGCTTGCTTTCCATTCACTGACTTGCTGACTTTGCTGACTCTGACTAAACTGTCCTTCACTGAATAGCTCTCACTGACTCAATAACTCCATCACGGACTCTCTTTATCACTGTCTATCTGCCACTGACTCACCGGCAGACTCACTGCCTAAAAACTGAACTGCTGTGCATACAATTCACTCCCTCCATTACTATCTGGCAAACTGACTAACTCTTTGGCACATTAAAACTCACTGCCGCATGCACAAGTCACTCCGTCTGTTACTGTCTGGTGAAGTGACTAAATTCTCTAGCACACTAAAACTTGCTGCTGTGCACACAACTCACTCCGTCTGTTACTCTCTAGCAAACTGACTAAACTCTCTGGTACACTGAAACTCATTGCAGTGCACACAACTCACTCCATCCGTTACTCTCTGGCAAACTGCCCGCAGGCAGGGTGGGTCCTGTTTCAACCCCCCACCCCAACTCCAACTGCCAGTGCAGCCCAGAATACTCTAGAGCCTATGACTGAACGCACATTTTCTGGTGTAATAATGCACATTCTAGAGACTAGGAGAGTACTCAGATTTTCCCACACAATAATGTATATTCTAGAGCTTAGAAGAGAACTCACATATTCTCATATAGTATTGCATTTAAATTAACAATACACAATAACGATAATGACAAGAACTAATTCCTAAGGTAAAAGACAAAGTAAACGAAACAGACATGCCATAATCTCCAAAATGTTCCTCACATCTCCAGATATAAATAATGACCTAATCCAACAGCACATCTCCAGATATAAAAATCCAGCCTTATCCTACTCTCATAACATTATTAAACAAAAATAGAAGCTCATTTTTTTTTATGCGAGGAAGAAGGAACCGAAGGCCATGAGCCCGCAATAACAGTTCCCTCCAAGAGGAAAACAAAATACAATAGAGAGCAAAATTCAAGATCCGATCATTTCGAGATGCCTGGACACACTGCGTTTGAAAGACTGGAGATCATAGGCAGCAGGAAATACAGACAGAGGGAGACAGTTCCAGAGATGACCTGTTGCATAAATGAAGGACTGGGAGTAACGGTTAACTCTTGCATTAGAGAGTTGGACAGAAATGGGATGAGAGTTTGCTGCTAGACGGGTGCTACGCGCCCGTCGTAGAGGTGGAGGAATGCATGCAGACAGTTCAGAGGAGCAGTGACCATTGAAGTAGCGATAGAAAAGAGATAGAGATGCAACAGTGCGGTGAAGAGACAGAGGTTGAAGGGAGTCAGTAAGAGGAGGAGAGTTAATGAGACGAAAAGCCTTTGACTCCACCCTATTGAGAAGAGCTGTATGTGGGGAGCCTCCCCACACATGAGAGTTGTACTCCACACAGGGGCGGATAAAACCTCTGTATAGAGTCAACAATTGTGCAGGGGTAAAGAAGGAATGAAGGCGGCTTAGCACATCTAATCTCTTGGAAGCAGATTTTGCAAGAGATGTAATATGATCTTTCCAAGATAAGTCCCGAGTAAATGAAACCCCAAGCATGTTCAAGGATGATGCAGGATTGAGCTTAATGTTATTAAACATTAGTGGGTATACCTGCGGAATATTTTGTCGGGTTGATAGGTGTAAAAACTGAGTCTTTGATGCATTAAAAACAATCAGATTATTTTTACCCCAGTCAGAGATACGAGCCAAGTCAGACATTAGGTGTGCCATAGCCTCGTCCCTAGTTTGTTGAAGTAACTGCTGAGATGGACGTTGTGGGAACCGAATGGATAGGTGAAGGGTGGAGTCATCAGCATATGAGTGGATAGGGTTAGATGTACAGCTTAGAAGGTCATTGATGAATAAAAGGAAGAGAGTCGGTCATAGGGCAGAGCCCTGAGGAACACCACTGTTGATAGATCTAGGAGAAGAACGATGGCCGTCTACAACAGCGGCTATAGAACGACCAGAAAGGACGCTAGAGATGAAGACACAGACAGAAGGATAGAAACCTTAAAAGAGCAGTTTGGAAATTAAAGATTCATGCCAGACTCGATCGAATGCCTTTGAGATGTCAAGCGCAATGGCAAAGCTTTCGCCAAAGTCCCGAAAGGAGGATGACCAGGAGTATGAAAGGTAGGTGAGAAGATCGCCAGTGGAGCGTCCCTGATGGAACCCATACTGACGATCAGAAAGAAGGTTGTGATAGGATAGATGCTTTAAAATTTTTCTATTAAAAATTGACTCGAAAACTTTTGAGATATAGGATGTTAAAGCAACTGAACGATAGTCAGAGGGTTGGGAATGGTCACCCTTCTTTGGGACTGGCTGAATGAGAGCAAACTTCCAGCAAGAAGGAAAGGTATAAGTTCACAGACATGACAGCACTTATTTTATTGCTGTTAGATACTGAATCGGTGCTGCCATTTAGTGTCAGTAAACAATTAAAATTTAAGGTAATGACACAAATGAAATGAAACTTGTTATCTGTCGTTTCACTCAAGGTCAAAGGTCATGGTGCCAAATGAAAACCCGTATGGGACTTCCTATATCTTGATAATAGTAAAAATCTGTATTGTCACCCAGTTTCGGGTTATAGCCCCTTAATATCCTTGACTTTGAGTTTGACCTTTCAAGGTCACTTAAAGTCAAAGGTCATGGTACAAATTAAAAGCCCATACGGGTCTTCCTATTTATTGATATTAGTAAATATCTATCTGCAACCAGTTTTGAGTTATAGCTCCCTGAACATACGTGACCTTGAGTTGGACCTTTCAAGGTCACTCAAGGTCAAAGGTCTTAGTGCAAAATGGAAGCCCATATGAGAGTTCCTGTATGTTGATAAGAAGTAAATATCTCTATCTTCAACCAGTTTCAAGTTATACCCCTCTGAATATCCGTAACCTTGATTTTGACCTTTCAGGGTCACTCGATTACCTCCAAAATCTAATCATTTCCTTTTCCTGAAAGTTTCATGTAATTTCATTCATCTGTTTTACCGTAATGTTGCTACCAAACAGACACTCGACCAAAAACCAAACCACGCCGGACTCCATCCCAGGCGAGGTAATCAAATTCTGTGTTGAAATGAAATTAAAAATAAATAAATAATTAAAATATTAGGGTTTTATTAAAGCATTCACATTTTGTAGAAGGGAAAAAAATGTATTTTTACAATTTTTCTGTAAAATGCAAGTACTGTAGTGCTGAACTGGACAGCATTTCTTGTACCCACAACTTTGAAGCTTTTTATCCTCAGTGGGTACATGTACCCCTGCTTAAGAACCACTGTTCTACTATAAAGACTAGGCGAGAACTCACATTTTTCAGTGCAATAATGTATATTCTATAGTCTAGGATATATCTGGCATTTTCTGACACAGTAAAGCACTTAAATCAGTCATCCATCCATCCATCATCCAGTCCTGTGTTGCCCCATGAGAAGCGTGGGAGCCTGGGGCTAGGGAAGTTGGTCCTGGCATTTAAGATGAGAGTGACCGGCCTCACTCGTCTCTGAGTGGCATTACATGAGCAATAAACACCAACTACCCCTTGGATATAAACCTGCACCGGCTCAATCCGATTGGACTGCCTAAATTACCCACTAAACCAGGTGCCATAATTTGTTGGTATGGTTACTACTCAACTTAGTAAATTATTTCCTGATGTACAGGAAACCATTTGGCTTGCCACTCAGTGTAGAGTCACCCATGGGCAGAAGGAAGGAGAAAGAATGAAGGAAGAAAAGACAGACAAGGGAGTATAGAGTCACCTGTAGACAGAAGGAAGAGGAATGAATGAAAGAAAAAAAGACAAAAGAGGACAGAGGGAAGGAAGATAGGAATGGGCAGTCACCCAAGAGCAGCACTACATCGAGTGAGTGAATGGTGAGTGCCTCCACCTACCACTACTTAAATTAGCAATGTTCAATAACAATAATGACAAGAACTAATTCCTAAGGTAAGAGAGAAAGTAAACAAAATAGACATGCTGAAATCTTCAGAATGTTCCTTACGTCTCCAGACAGAAATATCAAAAATTTCTAGAATATTTCTCACTTCTCATGATATAAAACACTAAACTAACTCTACCAGCATAACACTGCCCCTCTTTCAAAGCTGTGTCGTTCCCAACAGCCCTATCTTTATTCAAGTAAAATACAGCATAAACTTCTAGACTAGATCATCACCATAACCTCTGCTGTCGAGGTTCCACAGAGTGAAGACCTTGCAAGTGCCATCAATTCCATAGTTCTTCTAGGCCTTATTTTCATCTCTAATGTCCTCAACTCCACTTCAAGTGCACTTTCCAGGTCTATGATATTCCCTTTGGAAAATGCGTTTGTGCACTTCACCAAGAACCCCTCAACTGCTTCACTGGTGGCCCCTCTACAGTAGACACTAGGCATTCTTGTGGCTGGGTAGTTCTTCCTGGTGCTTAACCATATTCTTCTTGCATGCACTACTCAGTAGCTCCTGAACGACTTCGTGGACCATCACAACTGTGTCCTGATGTATCTACTTAGGATGAAGTGAAAAACTGGCTATGACAACAGGTACTTCTCCTGTTGTACGGTCAACTAAGGTCCTGCTCACCATCACTCCCTCTTTTATTTTGCCATGACTCCTATGCTCCACCAATCAGAGTTGTAGATCTTGCAGGGCAGCAGCATCTCTGACTCGGGGAGGATAACTGTAGGCCATCGGGTCATCAGTAGTAGGCTTCCATGCTCTATGGCCTTCAACAGAACACTTCTTCATCCATACCACATTTGCATCGAATGAAAGTCAAGTAGGCAGTGGTGGGACACCAGTGAGTCCAAAACCAAGATGAAAGCTTCCATGATGTCAACAGCACACATGGCCAGGGTCTCTTAATCTCCTCCCTGCTGCATCCATACACCCATCTGTCCCCAAGGCCGGCAAAGTGCCTTGCAACTCCACACAGCTGTTGCAAAGTCTCTGAAAACTGCCGATGACCCACCACATCCAGTTGCACCAACGTGCTTTCTGATTCTGTGCTGATGCTCAATGGGTATGGTACTCCCTCAGTCTCACCATCCCCCTCTGTGTACCTATCACTGGCACCTAAGGGGTGTGTTGGTTGGTGACCCTCATCCAGACTTGTTCAAGGACTTTGACTCCGTTACTCACCTCCTGTATTTCACTCCTCACTTTATCCTCCACTATACCGGAGTCACTTATTCTCACACCATGCTGTATACCACCTGTTGTTGCTTCAGTTTCCTGGCCCCATCCTGCAGATCCTCTCGTAGCTGGCAAAACTATCTGTGCCCCTTGGCACCTCCTGTAGTCTTGCGTGGTGTTGTGCTTGGGCTTCTTTTTGCTCTTCTTGATATTTATTTTGTTTTTCTTGATTTGCTCTCAGTATTACAGGTATGTCGTTTTGTTCTCCATAATATTTAGTTTGTTCTTCATGATGTGCCATCAAGACTGTAAGTATATCTGCCAGGGATATGTCGGCAGTTTTGTCAGCCTGTCCATGCGTCTCCATTATCTCATGATGCATTGCCACCCTTTACACCAGTTGTTACAGCAGAAAGGTTTTGATGCATTGAGAAGGATGCAGTTAATCAAATGCAGCTGGACACTTCTGGATTTTATTCCTTCTAGGCACAGCTGAGGTACGCTTGCAAAACACTGGCTTTTCTCTCTTACACTACCTCCATCCTTCACTAATTATTTCTCGCTTGCTTTCCATTCACTGACTTGCTGACTTTGCTGACTCTGACTAAACTGTCCTTCACTGAATAGCTCTCACTGACTCAATAACTCCATCACGGACTCTCTTTATCACTGTCTATCTGCCACTGACTCACCGGCAGACTCACTGCCTAAAAACTGAACTGCTGTGCATACAATTCACTCCCTCCATTACTATCTGGCAAACTGACTAACTCTTTGGCACATTAAAACTCACTGCCGCATGCACAAGTCACTCCGTCTGTTACTGTCTGGTGAAGTGACTAAATTCTCTAGCACACTAAAACTTGCTGCTGTGCACACAACTCACTCCGTCTGTTACTCTCTAGCAAACTGACTAAACTCTCTGGTACACTGAAACTCATTGCAGTGCACACAACTCACTCCATCCGTTACTCTCTGGCAAACTGCCCGCAGGCAGGGTGGGTCCTGTTTCAACCCCCCACCCCAACTCCAACTGCCAGTGCAGCCCAGAATACTCTAGAGCCTATGACTGAACGCACATTTTCTGGTGTAATAATGCACATTCTAGAGACTAGGAGAGTACTCAGATTTTCCCACACAATAATGTATATTCTAGAGCTTAGAAGAGAACTCACATATTCTCATATAGTATTGCATTTAAATTAACAATACACAATAACGATAATGACAAGAACTAATTCCTAAGGTAAAAGACAAAGTAAACGAAACAGACATGCCATAATCTCCAAAATGTTCCTCACATCTCCAGATATAAATAATGACCTAATCCAACAGCACATCTCCAGATATAAAAATCCAGCCTTATCCTACTCTCATAACATTATTAAACAAAAATAGAAGCTCATTTTTTTTTTTATGCGAGGAAGAAGGAACCGAAGGCCATGAGCCCGCAATAACAGTTCCCTCCAAGAGGAAAACAAAATACAATAGAGAGCAAAATTCAAGATCCGATCATTTCGAGATGCCTGGACACACTGCGTTTGAAAGACTGGAGATCATAGGCAGCAGGAAATACAGACAGAGGGAGACAGTTCCAGAGATGACCTGTTGCATAAATGAAGGACTGGGAGTAACGGTTAACTCTTGCATTAGAGAGTTGGACAGAAATGGGATGAGAGTTTGCTGCTAGACGGGTGCTACGCGCCCGTCGTAGAGGTGGAGGAATGCATGCAGACAGTTCAGAGGAGCAGTGACCATTGAAGTAGCGATAGAAAAGAGATAGAGATGCAACAGTGCGGTGAAGAGACAGAGGTTGAAGGGAGTCAGTAAGAGGAGGAGAGTTAATGAGACGAAAAGCCTTTGACTCCACCCTATTGAGAAGAGCTGTATGTGGGGAGCCTCCCCACACATGAGAGTTGTACTCACACAGGGGCGGATAAAACCTCTGTATAGAGTCAACAATTGTGCAGGGGTAAAGAAGGAATGAAGGCGGCTTAGCACATCTAATCTCTTGGAAGCAGATTTTGCAAGAGATGTAATATGATCTTTCCAAGATAAGTCCCGAGTAAATGAAACCCCAAGCATGTTCAAGGATGATGCAGGATTGAGCTTAATGTTATTAAACATTAGTGGGTATACCTGCGGAATATTTTGTCGGGTTGATAGGTGTAAAAACTGAGTCTTTGATGCATTAAAAACAATCAGATTATTTTTACCCCAGTCAGAGATACGAGCCAAGTCAGACATTAGGTGTGCCATAGCCTCGTCCCTAGTTTGTTGAAGTAACTGCTGAGATGGACGTTGTGGGAACCGAATGGATAGGTGAAGGGTGGAGTCATCAGCATATGAGTGGATAGGGTTAGATGTACAGCTTAGAAGGTCATTGATGAATAAAAGGAAGAGAGTCGGTCATAGGGCAGAGCCCTGAGGAACACCACTGTTGATAGATCTAGGAGAAGAACGATGGCCGTCTACAACAGCGGCTATAGAACGACCAGAAAGGACGCTAGAGATGAAGACACAGACAGAAGGATAGAAACCTTAAAAGAGCAGTTTGGAAATTAAAGATTCATGCCAGACTCGATCGAATGCCTTTGAGATGTCAAGCGCAATGGCAAAGCTTTCGCCAAAGTCCCGAAAGGAGGATGACCAGGAGTATGAAAGGTAGGTGAGAAGATCGCCAGTGGAGCGTCCCTGATGGAACCCATACTGACGATCAGAAAGAAGGTTGTGATAGGATAGATGCTTTAAAATTTTTCTATTAAAAATTGACTCGAAAACTTTTGAGATATAGGATGTTAAAGCAACTGAACGATAGTCAGAGGGTTGGGAATGGTCACCCTTCTTTGGGACTGGCTGAATGAGAGCAAACTTCCAGCAAGAAGGAAAGGTATAAGTTCACAGACATGACAGCACTTATTTTATTGCTGTTAGATACTGAATCGGTGCTGCCATTTAGTGTCAGTAAACAATTAAAATTTAAGGTAATGACACAAATGAAATGAAACTTGTTATCTGTCGTTTCACTCAAGGTCAAAGGTCATGGTGCCAAATGAAAACCCGTATGGGACTTCCTATATCTTGATAATAGTAAAAATCTGTATTGTCACCCAGTTTCGGGTTATAGCCCCTTAATATCCTTGACTTTGAGTTTGACCTTTCAAGGTCACTTAAAGTCAAAGGTCATGGTACAAATTAAAAGCCCATACGGGTCTTCCTATTTATTGATATTAGTAAATATCTATCTGCAACCAGTTTTGAGTTATAGCTCCCTGAACATACGTGACCTTGAGTTGGACCTTTCAAGGTCACTCAAGGTCAAAGGTCTTAGTGCAAAATGGAAGCCCATATGAGAGTTCCTGTATGTTGATAAGAAGTAAATATCTCTATCTTCAACCAGTTTCAAGTTATACCCCTCTGAATATCCGTAACCTTGATTTTGACCTTTCAGGGTCACTCGATTACCTCCAAAATCTAATCATTTCCTTTTCCTGAAAGTTTCATGTAATTTCATTCATCTGTTTTACCGTAATGTTGCTACCAAACAGACACTCGACCAAAAACCAAACCACGCCGGACTCCATCCCAGGCGAGGTAATCAAATTCTGTGTTGAAATGAAATTAAAAATAAATAAATAATTAAAATATTAGGGTTTTATTAAAGCATTCACATTTTGTAGAAGGGAAAAAAATGTATTTTTACAATTTTTCTGTAAAATGCAAGTACTGTAGTGCTGAACTGGACAGCATTTCTTGTACCCACAACTTTGAAGCTTTTTATCCTCAGTGGGTACATGTACCCCTGCTTAAGAACCACTGTTCTACTATAAAGACTAGGCGAGAACTCACATTTTTCAGTGCAATAATGTATATTCTATAGTCTTTAGGATATATCTGGCATTTTCTGACACAGTAAAGCACTTAAATCAGTCATCCATCCATCCATCATCCAGTCCTGTGTTGCCCACATGAGAAGCGTGGGAGCCTGGGGCTAGGGAAGTTGGTCCTGGTATTTAAGATGAGAGTGACCGGCCTCACTCTGTCTCTGAGTGGCATTACATGAGCAATAAACACCAACTACCCCTTGGATATAAACCTGCTGAAAACCGGCTCCTCAATCCGATTGGACTGCCTTTAAATTACCCACTAAACCAGGTGCCATAATTTGTTGGTATGGTTACTACTCAACTTAGTAAATTATTTCCTGATGTACAGGAAACCATTTGGCCTTTGCCACTCAGTGTAAGAGTGCTACCCATGGGCAGAAGGAAGGAGAAAGAATGAAGGAAGAAAAGACAGACAAGGGAGTATAGAGTCACCTGTAGACAGAAGGAAGAGGAATGAATGAAAGAAAAAAGACAAAAGAGGACAGAGGGAAGGAAGATAGGAATGGGCAGTCACCCAAGAGCAGCACTACATCGAGTGAGTGAATGGTGAGTGCCTCCACCCTATACCACTACTTAAATTAGCAATGTTCAATAACAATAATGACAAGAACTAATTCCTAAGGTAGCAGAGAGAAAGTAAACAAAATAGACATGCTGAAATCTTTCAGAATGTTGCCTTACGTCTCCAGACAGAAATATCAAAAATTTCTAGAATATTTCTCACTTCTCATGATATAAAACACTAAACTAACTCTTACCAGCATAACACTGCCCCTCTTTCAAAGCTGTGTCGTTCCCAACAGCCCTATCTTTATTCAAGTAAAATACAGCACATAAACTTCTAGACTAGATCATCACCATTACAACCTCTGCTGTCGAGGTTCCACAGAGTGAAGACCTTGCAGAGTTTGCCATCAATTCCATAGTTCTTCTAGGCCTTATTTTCATCTCTAATGTCCTCAACTCCACTTCAAGTGCACTTTCCAGGTCTATGATATTCCCTTTGGAAAATGTTGTTTGTGCACTTCACCAAGAACCCCTCAACTGCTTCACTGGTGGCCCCTCTACAGTAGACACTAGAGCATTCTTGTGGCTGGGTAGTTCTTCCTGGTGCTTAACCATATTCTTCTTGCATGCACTACTCAGTAGCTCCTGAACGACTTCGTGGACCATCACAACTGTGTCCTGATAGTCACATCTACTTAGGATGAAGTGAAAAACTGGCTATGACAACAGGTACTTCTCCTGTTGTACGGTCAACTAAGGTCCTGCTCATATCACTCCCTCTTTTATTTTGCCATGACTCCTATGCTCCACCAATCAGAGTTGTAGATCTTGCAGGGCAGCAGCATCTCTGACTCGGGGAGTGATAACTGTAGGCCATCGGGTCATCAGTAGTAGGCTTCCATGCTCTATGGCCTTCAACAGAACACTCCTTCATCCATACCACATTTGCATCGAATGAAAGTCAAGTAGGCAGTGGTGGGACACCAGTGAGTCCAAAACCAAGATGAAAGCTTCCATGATGTCAACAGCACACATGGCCAGGGTCTCTTAATCTCACTCCCCTGCTGCATCCATACACCCATCTGTCCCCAAGGCCGGCAAAGTGCCTTGCAACTCCACACAGCTGTTGCAAAAGTTCTCTGAAAACTGCCGATGACCCACCACATCCAGTTGCACCAACGTGCTTTCTGATTCTGGTGCTGATGCTCAATGGGTATGGTACCTCCCTCAGTCCCACCATCCCCCTCTGTGTACCTATCACTGGCACCTAAGGGGTGTGTTGGTTGGTGACCCTCATCCAGACTTGTTCAAGGACTTTGACTCCGTTACTCACCTCCTGTATTTCACTCCTCACTTTATCCTCCACTATACCGGAGTCACTTATTCCTCACACCATGCTGTATACCACCTGTTGTTGCTTCAGTTTCCTGGCCCCATCCTGCAGATCCTCTCGTAGCTGGCAAAACTATCTGTGCCCCCTTGGCACCTCCTGTAGTCTTGCGTGGTGTTGTGCTTGGGCTTCTTTTTTGCTCTTCTTGATATTTATTTTGTTTTTTCTTGATTTTACCTCTCAGTATTACAGTGTTGTATGTCGTTTTGTTCTCCATAATATTTAGTTTGTTCTTCATGATGTGCCATCAAG
>NW_027642750.1:0-4995 GCF_032717465.1 Coenobita brevimanus | reverse complement strand
GCAGGGCAGCAGCATCTCTGACTCGGGGAGGATAACTGTAGGCCATCGGGTCATCAGTAGTAGGCTTCCATGCTCTATGGCCTTCAACAGAACACTTCTTCATCCATACCACATTTGCATCGAATGAAAGTCAAGTAGGCAGTGGTGGGACACCAGTGAGTCCAAAACCAAGATGAAAGCTTCCATGATGTCAACAGCACACATGGCCAGGGTCTCTTAATCTCCTCCCTGCTGCATCCATACACCCATCTGTCCCCAAGGCCGGCAAAGTGCCTTGCAACTCCACACAGCTGTTGCAAAGTCTCTGAAAACTGCCGATGACCCACCACATCCAGTTGCACCAACGTGCTTTCTGATTCTGTGCTGATGCTCAATGGGTATGGTACTCCCTCAGTCTCACCATCCCCCTCTGTGTACCTATCACTGGCACCTAAGGGGTGTGTTGGTTGGTGACCCTCATCCAGACTTGTTCAAGGACTTTGACTCCGTTACTCACCTCCTGTATTTCACTCCTCACTTTATCCTCCACTATACCGGAGTCACTTATTCTCACACCATGCTGTATACCACCTGTTGTTGCTTCAGTTTCCTGGCCCCATCCTGCAGATCCTCTCGTAGCTGGCAAAACTATCTGTGCCCCCTTGGCACCTCCTGTAGTCTTGCGTGGTGTTGTGCTTGGGCTTCTTTTTGCTCTTCTTGATATTTATTTTGTTTTTCTTGATTTGCTCTCAGTATTACAGGTATGTCGTTTTGTTCTCCATAATATTTAGTTTGTTCTTCATGATGTGCCATCAAGACTGTAAGTATATCTGCCAGGGATATGTCGGCAGTTTTGTCAGCCTGTCCATGCGTCTCCATTATCTCATGATGCATTGCCACCCTTTACACCAGTTGTTACAGCAGAAAGGTTTTGATGCATTGAGAAGGATGCAGTTAATCAAATGCAGCTGGACACTTCTGGATTTTATTCCTTCTAGGCACAGCTGAGGTACGCTTGCAAAACACTGGCTTTTCTCTCTTACACTACCTCCATCCTTCACTAATTATTTCTCGCTTGCTTTCCATTCACTGACTTGCTGACTTTGCTGACTCTGACTAAACTGTCCTTCACTGAATAGCTCTCACTGACTCAATAACTCCATCACGGACTCTCTTTATCACTGTCTATCTGCCACTGACTCACCGGCAGACTCACTGCCTAAAAACTGAACTGCTGTGCATACAATTCACTCCCTCCATTACTATCTGGCAAACTGACTAACTCTTTGGCACATTAAAACTCACTGCCGCATGCACAAGTCACTCCGTCTGTTACTGTCTGGTGAAGTGACTAAATTCTCTAGCACACTAAAACTTGCTGCTGTGCACACAACTCACTCCGTCTGTTACTCTCTAGCAAACTGACTAAACTCTCTGGTACACTGAAACTCATTGCAGTGCACACAACTCACTCCATCCGTTACTCTCTGGCAAACTGCCCGCAGGCAGGGTGGGTCCTGTTTCAACCCCCCACCCCAACTCCAACTGCCAGTGCAGCCCAGAATACTCTAGAGCCTATGACTGAACGCACATTTTCTGGTGTAATAATGCACATTCTAGAGACTAGGAGAGTACTCAGATTTTCCCACACAATAATGTATATTCTAGAGCTTAGAAGAGAACTCACATATTCTCATATAGTATTGCATTTAAATTAACAATACACAATAACGATAATGACAAGAACTAATTCCTAAGGTAAAAGACAAAGTAAACGAAACAGACATGCCATAATCTCCAAAATGTTCCTCACATCTCCAGATATAAATAATGACCTAATCCAACAGCACATCTCCAGATATAAAAATCCAGCCTTATCCTACTCTCATAACATTATTAAACAAAAATAGAAGCTCATTTTTTTTTATGCGAGGAAGAAGGAACCGAAGGCCATGAGCCCGCAATAACAGTTCCCTCCAAGAGGAAAACAAAATACAATAGAGAGCAAAATTCAAGATCCGATCATTTCGAGATGCCTGGACACACTGCGTTTGAAAGACTGGAGATCATAGGCAGCAGGAAATACAGACAGAGGGAGACAGTTCCAGAGATGACCTGTTGCATAAATGAAGGACTGGGAGTAACGGTTAACTCTTGCATTAGAGAGTTGGACAGAAATGGGATGAGAGTTTGCTGCTAGACGGGTGCTACGCGCCCGTCGTAGAGGTGGAGGAATGCATGCAGACAGTTCAGAGGAGCAGTGACCATTGAAGTAGCGATAGAAAAGAGATAGAGATGCAACAGTGCGGTGAAGAGACAGAGGTTGAAGGGAGTCAGTAAGAGGAGGAGAGTTAATGAGACGAAAAGCCTTTGACTCCACCCTATTGAGAAGAGCTGTATGTGGGGAGCCTCCCCACACATGAGAGTTGTACTCCACACAGGGGCGGATAAAACCTCTGTATAGAGTCAACAATTGTGCAGGGGTAAAGAAGGAATGAAGGCGGCTTAGCACATCTAATCTCTTGGAAGCAGATTTTGCAAGAGATGTAATATGATCTTTCCAAGATAAGTCCCGAGTAAATGAAACCCCAAGCATGTTCAAGGATGATGCAGGATTGAGCTTAATGTTATTAAACATTAGTGGGTATACCTGCGGAATATTTTGTCGGGTTGATAGGTGTAAAAACTGAGTCTTTGATGCATTAAAAACAATCAGATTATTTTTACCCCAGTCAGAGATACGAGCCAAGTCAGACATTAGGTGTGCCATAGCCTCGTCCCTAGTTTGTTGAAGTAACTGCTGAGATGGACGTTGTGGGAACCGAATGGATAGGTGAAGGGTGGAGTCATCAGCATATGAGTGGATAGGGTTAGATGTACAGCTTAGAAGGTCATTGATGAATAAAAGGAAGAGAGTCGGTCATAGGGCAGAGCCCTGAGGAACACCACTGTTGATAGATCTAGGAGAAGAACGATGGCCGTCTACAACAGCGGCTATAGAACGACCAGAAAGGACGCTAGAGATGGAGACACAGACAGAAGGATAGAAACCTTAAAAGAGCAGTTTGGAAATTAAAGATTCATGCCAGACTCGATCGAATGCCTTTGAGATGTCAAGCGCAATGGCAAAGCTTTCGCCAAAGTCCCGAAAGGAGGATGACCAGGAGTATGAAAGGTAGGTGAGAAGATCGCCAGTGGAGCGTCCCTGATGGAACCCATACTGACGATCAGAAAGAAGGTTGTGATAGGATAGATGCTTTAAAATTTTTCTATTAAAAATTGACTCGAAAACTTTTGAGATATAGGATGTTAAAGCAACTGAACGATAGTCAGAGGGTTGGGAATGGTCACCCTTCTTTGGGACTGGCTGAATGAGAGCAAACTTCCAGCAAGAAGGAAAGGTATAAGTTCACAGACATGACAGCACTTATTTTATTGCTGTTAGATACTGAATCGGTGCTGCCATTTAGTGTCAGTAAACAATTAAAATTTAAGGTAATGACACAAATGAAATGAAACTTGTTATCTGTCGTTTCACTCAAGGTCAAAGGTCATGGTGCCAAATGAAAACCCGTATGGGACTTCCTATATCTTGATAATAGTAAAAATCTGTATTGTCACCCAGTTTCGGGTTATAGCCCCCTTAATATCCTTGACTTTGAGTTTGACCTTTCAAGGTCACTTAAAGTCAAAGGTCATGGTACAAATTAAAAGCCCATACGGGTCTTCCTATTTATTGATATTAGTAAATATCTATCTGCAACCAGTTTTGAGTTATAGCTCCCTGAACATACGTGACCTTGAGTTGGACCTTTCAAGGTCACTCAAGGTCAAAGGTCTTAGTGCAAAATGGAAGCCCATATGAGAGTTCCTGTATGTTGATAAGAAGTAAATATCTCTATCTTCAACCAGTTTCAAGTTATACCCCTCTGAATATCCGTAACCTTGATTTTGACCTTTCAGGGTCACTCGATTACCTCCAAAATCTAATCATTTCCTTTTCCTGAAAGTTTCATGTAATTTCATTCATCTGTTTTACCGTAATGTTGCTACCAAACAGACACTCGACCAAAAACCAAACCACGCCGGACTCCATCCCAGGCGAGGTAATCAAATTCTGTGTTGAAATGAAATTAAAAATAAATAAATAATTAAAATATTAGGGTTTTATTAAAGCATTCACATTTTGTAGAAGGGAAAAAAATGTATTTTTACAATTTTTCTGTAAAATGCAAGTACTGTAGTGCTGAACTGGACAGCATTTCTTGTACCCACAACTTTGAAGCTTTTTATCCTCAGTGGGTACATGTACCCCTGCTTAAGAACCACTGTTCTACTATAAAGACTAGGCGAGAACTCACATTTTTCAGTGCAATAATGTATATTCTATAGTCTAGGATATATCTGGCATTTTCTGACACAGTAAAGCACTTAAATCAGTCATCCATCCATCCATCATCCAGTCCTGTGTTGCCCCATGAGAAGCGTGGGAGCCTGGGGCTAGGGAAGTTGGTCCTGGCATTTAAGATGAGAGTGACCGGCCTCACTCGTCTCTGAGTGGCATTACATGAGCAATAAACACCAACTACCCCTTGGATATAAACCTGCACCGGCTCAATCCGATTGGACTGCCTAAATTACCCACTAAACCAGGTGCCATAATTTGTTGGTATGGTTACTACTCAACTTAGTAAATTATTTCCTGATGTACAGGAAACCATTTGGCTTGCCACTCAGTGTAGAGTCACCCATGGGCAGAAGGAAGGAGAAAGAATGAAGGAAGAAAAGACAGACAAGGGAGTATAGAGTCACCTGTAGACAGAAGGAAGAGGAATGAATGAAAGAAAAAAAGACAAAAGAGGACAGAAGGAAGGAAGATAGGAATGGGCAGTCACCCAAGAGCAGCACTACATCGAGTGAGTGAATGGTGAGTGCCTCCACCTACCACTACTTAAATTAGCAATGTTCAATAACAATAATGACAAGAACTAATTCCTAAGGTAAGAGAGAAAGTAA
>NW_027642749.1:0-48414 GCF_032717465.1 Coenobita brevimanus | reverse complement strand
CTGGCCTTTGGCTCCTTCTTCAGTGCATTAAAAAAAAAAATAAATAATAAAAAAATAAATGAGGCACAGGGAGTATTATGGAGGCTTGGTTTCTGGATGGACTCCGGATATGCGTCAGTCCAACCAGTTGACAGTCACCATAGAAGGCTGCACATCACCCCATCATCTGGTTATATGGTTACTATTTATTATGAACAGTTTCCTTGGTTACAGGAAACCATTAGGCTTGTCACTCAATGTAGAGCCACCTGCACTGGAAAAATAATAAAATGTGACAGGATTTCAATGGAGAAGCTGGAAGAGAGGTTGCTACAGAATGAGAAAGGGGAAGGAGAAAAAGTACGGTGGGACTATATTAAGGGAATGAATGATGGTTGTGGATTTGGAGAAGGCATTTGATAGAGTTCCATGTAGATTTGATAGTAAAAATGGGCTGTGAGAGGCCAAGGATGAGATGGGGGAATGGAGTGGAGAGGTATATGAGACAGGGGTGCTGAGCTGGGAGCAGGGCAGTGAAATGGCGGGGGACAGGGGCGACACGGAGACAATTTGTTTGTGGCCACTCCTTACGGGATTAAGACGTCTGGCAGTAGATGGATAGAGAAAATTGTATCTTAATGGATTGTCAGGTTGACGTGAAATTTTATGAATGGGCAGCTGCTGTGCATGTGAGAGTGAATGGAGGGTTATGTGAGGAATTATCAAGTTCCTTTAGGCAGCATTCACATGAAGCAGGAATTCCAGGGGGCCTGTTGCCACATATTAAGGGTTACCTATTTATCTATTGCCATAAGGGGTATTACAAACAAATCGCCTCCATGTTTCCCTGTCCCCTTCCATTACATTGGCCTGCTCCCAGCTAACACCCCCCTCTATCATATACCTCTCACTCCCATCCCATCTCCTTGGCCTCCCTCTCCCTCTTCCCCCCCTCCACCTCACTCACATACACTCTCCTCATCAGTCTCTCATTCTGGTGAGAAAAAAAAGAGTGGATGTGAGGCTACAAAGATTTAACAAACATGTGAGAAAAGAATTGACAGAATTATCTCCCACCCTCCACACCATCCAGGAAGGGAGGGAGGCAGGAAGAATGGTAGGGAAGTGTTTTTAAAATCATCAAGCATTAGCATTTTTATAGGAAAGGGAGAAGCTGTGCATTAAATAATCACTAGTGTACACTTATAAATAAATAAATAAAGTTTCAATATGTAAGTGTCTGACCCATAGGGCATGATTTATTTATTTATTTTTTTTATATAACCAAGATTGAGGTCATAGTAACAGACATTTACAGGAAGTCATGCATTACCAGCAGATTCCCTTTGACCTTGTCTGTTTATCTACCTGTATCTATCTGTATAACTTACCAGACACGTTAATCCTTCAAGGGGTGGCCACAGACAAATCGCCTCCATGTCACTCTGTCTTCTGCCATTCACAACTCCTCTGATATCTCTCACCACTCCATCCCACCATCTTAACCTTGGTTTCCCCTAATTCCTCACTCATACAGTCTTCTGGTCAGTCTCATTCTCTGTTCTCCACATGACTGAACCATCACAGAGTATTTCTCGTAACATCCACATCACAGTGCTTGTCACCTTCATCATTTGTCGTTGTTTTTCCATATAATTCCACATGCACCTCTCATATACCTCTTTTTCACTCCACATGCTCCTCCCAGATAACATTTTTTTTCACTTCTTTTTGCTACTTCCCTTCCACTGCTCTCACCCTCCTTGACCTGTGTCCTTTCACCAGGGATGAGACCAGCATGTTAACCTCCTGTGGAGGAGTCTGGTACTACCCAAGCTTGAATAAAAGTTCACTTAGCAAGAGAGGGGAAGATCCTGCCACGTCAAAGGATATTTCACAAACGTGTTAACCTGCACTGTAGAAGCCTTCAAGCCGAAATCGGACGCCTTCCTGCGAAAGATGGGAGACACACCACCTCTTGCCGCATATTGCGACAGGCTAGGGTATTTGCAAGAATCTATTGATGCCACAGCACTGCGTAACTGAGGTTTAGTGGCTGAGATCTTCATAGGGTGTCATACGGTAAGGCTAAACTTCACTTCCATATGATAGAGTAGGGATCATTGTACTGTAATAAAGTTTCTCCCTCTTTCTCTCTATCTCTATCTGTTTATCTATCTACTTGTCTTTTTCTCTCTCTCTCTGTCTTTCTAAGCTCACCTCCCTATTCCTTTTGACTTTCTACTATCTCATATTCTCCATCAGCTCTGCCTACACAGTGTCAGTCATCAGTAAACTCCATGTAGGGTTATTGCCTTGGGTGTGCTGTGTGGCAAATCATCTGTGCTGCACCATCTATCTATAGCCCGACGCCCTAATCCTGCAAAGGGTGGCCACAGACAAAACGGCTCCAAGTTGCTCTGTCACCCACCATTTTACTGCCGTCCCCTCAACTCACTCCCCCCTCCCTCGTATATCACTCAACTCCATCCCTCCACCTCATTCTTGGTCTCTGCACCATACTGTCACATATAAACAGACTGTGAGGATTATAAAACGAAAGCCAAAAAACTTATATTTATGGAGGGGTAAACAGCACCCTTAGAAACCAAACTGTTTGTGCAGGTACATGGCTGCAAATTCTGGTCAGTACTTGGTGTGACGAGTTTCGTTTTTGAAGGCTCCAACGTGCATGTGTCAGCTTTGGCCACCTCATGGTGGCTCTCCATGGTGCTCAATCTCTGGCAGCCTCCCTGTTCAGTCCCTTAACCCTGAGGTCACACTTAATGACCTTGTCCCAGATCCTTTTTGCTGTACCCCTTGCAACCCCACCCCTAAAATTAACTCTTCTCACTTTCTGCACCCAGTTATCATCCCCCATCCTCTCCACATGCCCAAACCACCTCAATCTACCTCTCCTCATCACAACACCAATACACTCCAGTCCCATCCCACCTCTCAACTCTTCTGTCGTAAACCTAGCTCCCCCAGGCCTTGCACTCAGGGATGCACTGCACATCCACCTAATCATTGCCATTTCTGTACATTTAAGCCTGTGAATATCCTCCTCCTTTGCTGCACAGGTCTCACTACCATACTGTACAGGATTACACTCGTAGCACGTGTTGCATACAAAGACCCCTTAGCTCATGTGATATCTTTTGTGATTGAAAGTGTTTAGAGAAGTACTTTGATGTGGTTTGGCCAAGTGGAAAGGATGGAGAATGAGAGACTGGTTAGTAGAGTGTATGATAGTTAGACTGGCTGAAAGAGTGTGTAAGAGTTTGAATAGCTGGAAGTTTTTTTTTTTTTTTTTTTTTTTTTTAATGCGAGGAAGAAGGAACCCCAGTCTGAGTCCGCATTAATGTTCCTTCCAAGAAAGAAACAAAAACAGTACAAAAGAGAGCCAAATTCAAGATCCGTTCATTTCGAGGTGGAAGGGGAGACCAAGAATGAGATGGAGGGATGGAGTGGCGAGATGTATGAGACAGAGGAGTGTGAGTTAGAGAAGGGTAAACCAAGTAGAAGAGGACAGGGCAACATGGAGATCTGTTTGAGTCAGGTGGAGGGGGAGACCAAGGATGAGATGGAGTGGAGAGAGATCGGAGAGCGGATGTTGAGTTGCAGGGAGGTCAGTGAAATAGCAGAGGACAGGGCAATATGGAGATTTGTTTGTGGTCATCCCTAATGGGATTAAGGCGTCTTGCAACAGATAGATAGACATCAGATGAGTTAAAGCTAAGGACTACTGTAACCCTCCAGTGTTGCACAAATGATCCTGTGTGTGTGTGCAAATTTTAAGGATACAAATAAATGAGAAAAGTAATCTTGAAGTATAAACACACCCTCAGTAGTTGACTAAATTATACCCAGCAAGGAGATATCATGTAGATGGTTAGTTCTGCACTTTCCAAGGTAGAAATATAGAAGTTTTTTTTTTTTTTTTTTTTTTTTTTTTATGCCCACTATGTCATATATAATTAGGGATTTTTTAGTTTCATCATGTAAGTTGATTATTGTTGCAACAGGAGTTAGGGTATAAAAATGTACATGAAAACATTATTGTGATGAGGATTGATAGATTGAGATGGTTTGGGCATGTGGAGAGGATGGAAGATGACAACTGGTATGGTGAGAGATGTTCATGAAGAGTTGAGAGGAAGGATGGAACTGGAGTGTATTGATGTTGTGATGAGGAGGGGTAGCTTGAGACGGTATGGGCATGTGGAGAGGATGAAAGATGACAACTGGGTGTGGAGGGTGAGAGGTGTGAACGTTGAGGGTAGAGTTGAGAGGAAGGATCGGACCGAAGTGTATTGGTGTTGTGATAAGGAGGGGTTGATTGAGATGGTTTGGGCATGTGGGGAAGATGGAGGATGGCAATTGGGTGGGGAAAGTGAGAAGTATGAATGTCAGGTAGGGTTGTGAGAGGCAGACGGAAAAAGACCTGGGACGAGGTTATAGAGTGTGACCACAGGGATAAGGGACAGAATAGGGAGGCTGGCAGAGATCAAGTAATGTGGAGAGTTGCCATTAGGTGACCAAGGCGAATGTATGCAATCAGGTTGGAGCCTTTATAAACAATATGATATGACACAATCTTATTGCACTTGCACTTGCTAGTGTGATGCTTTAAGTGTATTAAGGGGTAAATCTATCAGGCATCACCCCCTTTTGTGTGTGTGTGTGAGAGAGAGAGAGAGAAAGAGTGGTGAGTCTGTTCCTGAATGTTGTCAAGTCTGATTCCTTTATTTGTTTTGAAAGACACATTAATTCAGTCTATGGTGACATTTTTTTTTTTTTTTCACTAATATGTAAACTCTCAAATGCAAGAGTTAACCTTTACATTCAGTACTTCATGTAAGCAACAGGTCAACTCTGGAACTGTCTTTGTATTTCCTACTGTCTGTGATCTTTAGTATTTTAAATACAGTGTGTCCAGGCATCTTGAAATGATTGGGTCTTGAATATGGCTTCTGTTATCGTGTTTTTATTTTTTCTTGGAGGGAACAATCTTGTGGGCTTGTAGCCTTGTGTTCCTTCTGTGCATTAAAAAAAAAAAAAAAAAAAAAAAATCAATCTATTGCCAGACGACTCCAGGGGTGGCCACAAAAAAATTGCCTCCATGTCACCCTGTTGTTGTCCCTATATGATATTGTTCTTAATGCCACCAGATACGTTTCTTACCAGGTAAACTTAAGGTTCAGAAGGAAAGGAGTAATTGTGTAATATATTTTTCAGGTGCGTGAGTTGATTGTCAGCCGTGGAAGCTGCCTAGAGAGGCGGAAAGAAGAAGAGAAGGAATCCCCAGCTAACTTGAAACTGTAATGGACGTTAACCCCAAGACCTGCCTGTAGAATGTGGTGTGTGAATGTGATGCCTCTTTGTTTTTGTTATTGCTTCAGGCCCATCAGGATATGAATCTTTGTGTGTGTGTGTGTGTGTGCATGTGCACGTGTGCACTTTTATAGTGAAGGTATGTGTGGCATGTTACCATAGGGCACGTGTGGTTTTGTTGCTTTCATGTATCTCGGTTTGTTTATCTGTGGGTGAAGCGATGAAAATGAATCAAAAGGTAGATTCTGAAATATAGTGGACTGTAGACTGATGTTGCTCTTCGCCTGCAGTCCACCATCCTATCTCTCTGTCTATCTATTACCAGATGCCTTAATCCCGTAAGGGTTGTCCACAAACAAATCGCCTCCATGTCGCCCTGTCCCCCGCCATTTCACTGCCCTGGTCCCAGCTCACACCCCTCTCTCTCTCATATACCTCTCCACTCCATTCCTCCATCTCATCCTTGGCCTCCCCCTCCCTCTCCTCCCCTCCACCACACTCATATTAGCCTCTCATTCTCCATCCTCTCCACCATCCTCCTTATTTGAAATTGTGGGTTGAGGGAGGTTGTATATTAGTGTCACCAGGTGAAGGCATCCCTCTTTAGCGTCAGTTCTTTTTTTATTTTAATTTACACAGTTGGTGGATTTATACAAACCAAGGATGAACATTTTTTTTTCCATCATCCTCCATGCAGAGATAGGGAAGGTGTTGAGGTGATTGGTCTGCAGTCAAATGATACAATGCTACTTTATAGTGGCCAAGAGGTTTTACTGACCTGCACTGCTGAATGGATTTTGCTGCCTTACAGTTTTTCCAGATCTGTACATATCTTGACTTCTCAGTGTTTACAAGTTCAGTAGACACATACATTAGTTTAGTTTTATCTGTTATTTGTTTAGCCTCATAAAATTCTACAGCAGACCTTACTGTACAGCGACCTTGCAAAACTCGCTTGTAGACATTCCGTTTTAGTAAAGCCCCACTCCTATCATGAGAGCTCTTGCCATGATAACTTTCTTGAAAGTTCCATTTAGCAGTGAAGTTGTGGATGGCTTTGTAAGAGGTTAGAGTTGCCATAGAATACCTATTCTTGAAGTGGGCTGCTTCCCCATCAGTCCACAATGATACATGTGTAAAATGAATACCAGCAGAATTCAGATAATCAGCTGGAGTCATTGGAGACATGATGATAAAGCACACTCACCAGGTACCAGGCAAAATCAATTTACTGTTTGGAAAGAATAAAAACTTAAAGATAACATACTAAATTACAAGCACAGGGGTTTTATTATTGGACTTCAGTGCAGGTACTTTGATTTTTTGTTCAAAGGTGTGCGTGAGAAACTTTACATCATTTTCTGGTAACGTTCCTCACAGTGGGCATGTAACTTGTGTGACAGACCATATGGCTTACCAGGGTTTGTTTCAAAGTATCCCAGCGTTACATTATTAAGGCCTTGGGATGCCTGTTTATAATATAAAGTTATGTTGGTATTCTCCAGTTTGTTAGTTGTGTATGGGAAAATTGAGGAAAAAACGTGAGACACGTTACTCCTGAAATACTTTCATTTAAAGGTCATGCTACATTCTGACCACAACATACAGTACAGCCAGCTCGCCCCCATGTGATGTGATGTGATGTTGTTGAGGTATTGCCTTTACAACGGCACTTCTAAACGATTTCCTTCTTTCTCTTTTTCTTCAGTGTCTTTCTGTGGTCACACCTCCTCTTCTCTTACTACGTGTAAGCTATAATCAGTCGCCTGAATTTCTAAATTTCTGAGCTCCTTCACTTTCCTTTCTCTTTTTTTTCCAGCATTTAAATATTATTATTATTTTTTTTTTTTTCAATACCTCTTGTATTAAATAGGAGGTTCCCAAGTATACTATTTCTTTCCTCTATATATGGCTGTTGTAATTCTACCAGTTGTGTGCTTTCTTTCATATATCCTGTGCAGTCTGATAAAAAATGTATCAAGTCTTCTGTCTCTGCATTACATATTGGACAATTTGTCTCAGTTCCCTTGAATCAATTTCTGTTTGCTAAATTTAGTGTATTAGATCTGCATTTAAACAGGATTATGGAGGCTGGTGTATTATATATTTCATCTACTCCACCTATTTTTTTCTACCATTTTTTATATACAGTACTTCCAAGTTTGATTTATTTTCCATGTCTTTTCTTCACCTTTTTGTGTCATCATATATTTTCCGGGTTAGTTCATCTTTTGTTATATTTTTTAACCCTTCTGTATTTAGGTCAAGTTCTTTTAGTGCCTTCTCACATTCCCTCATCCACTTATTCTTGCATTCCCTCAGCTCTTCTACGATTTCAATTAATAGTGCATTATTTCTTCTCTTTAAAATATCTTGGAGATTTTGAAGCTTTGCCCTCTTTATTTTTGTTTCCATTAGTGAGGCTCCTACTTCGCCCCTCAGGCAGCCTACTGCAGTGCTCATATTACCTCCCAGCATTGTTCTATACACCCCATTTTTTATTTTCTGTAGTTTGTCTGTTTCTTCTTTATTAGAATCAATTACTCCTGCAGCATACAGAACTCCAGGGAGTGCTAGGCTCTTCCAGTAAGTTGTACCGATTAAAATTTTATTGCAGCTCCTAGCCATAACAGAGTAGGTTAAGTTTGCTAGTCTTTGTGCTCTCATAATGATGTTTTCTTTATGTCCTTTAAAGCAGTCTAAATTTAGAGTCCACTACTGTTACCCCCAAATACTTAATTGAATTTACCACTTCTATACCCTCTATTTCTGTTGGTTTCTCCTTCATATTGAATATAATGATTTTTTTTTGCTTTATTTCTAGTCCACAGGTTTTACTAATATTTATTAACCTTCTAATGTTAGCTTTTGCCTCAGTTATTGTCTGTGAAAATTGTAGGCCATCATCAGCAAAAGACAAGGTGTTGATTTCAACTCTGTTATCTCTACAGTATAGCCAAGGCCTACACTTCAAGGTGGTTTAATATCACGAAGGTTATTAATTTGAATAGTGTTGTTAATCCTGTGCATCCTTGCCTGATTCCACTAGTGATTTCTATCTCATTTTTTATGTCTTTGCTTAAATTTATCATTGTTTTGTCTCCTTCGTATATTTTGCTGACGCTGTCTATTATGTTTTCATGCGTGGATTTCGTTCCTAACGTGGCGCTTTCGGCGCGAAACTGCGTAAGTTTTAACTACTTCTTTTGCTTCCTAGATCTCCTAAACGTGGTCTTTTGCTGTTATCTACCATTGTTAATCAATATGAAGCACTTTAAGTGGTTAGAAGGTTTATTTAATGTTATAACTTGCAAATACAGTACTGCACAGCAAAACTTCAACATAGAAATACCTAAACGCAAGGCAACATTCCGATGCCGAAACCAATCGGCGTCGGAATGTTGCCTTGTGTTTACCTATTTGAATGTCGAAGTTTTGCTGTGCAGTACTGTATTTGTAAGTTGTAACATTAAATAAACCTTCTAACCACTTACAGTGCTTCATATTGATTACCAATGGCAGATAACAGCAAAATACCACGTTCAGGGAGTCTAGGGAGCAAAGTGGTTTCTGGACTATTCCCTGTCAAGCCAGTTCGCTGTCAAGCCAGTTCGCTGTCACAACAATAACAAGACAACATAGACTTTGATGCATCCCCTTGAAATATAGTTATTACAGTATTGATTAATTGATGATAAGTATATTTATAAAAGTATTGATTAATTAATATATTTATAGAATGACGGGGAATCATACAGGGTGCGAATTGTCCTGATGGGAAATCGTTCATGTTTTGACGGGGAATTGACATGATGGCGAATTGTCTTGGAACCCACTGATCGTGTGTAATCTATAACTGGTTACAAGGCTTTATTTAATGCTTTAACTTTCTTTAAGTGCTTTAACTTACAAGTGCATACCAGAATAGTAAATATTTAACTTACAAATACAGTACTGCGGAAAAGCAGTACAGCAAATATTTAACAGACAAATAAAAAAGGTAATATTCTGACGCCTATCAGAGAACTGGTTATAAGACTTTATTTCTTTCATGAATGTTATTTAATAATGTTATGCTGAGTGTTTTTAGGCCGACTCCTCGTACTAAAGACACTAGCTACTGAGCGGGGTCCTCTTTCCGGACCGGAAGTAATGCACTAACAAAGGAATAGGACATAAAAACTAGGCAGTCCACCTTTAACACATCTCTTACCTTAAATCCAACACCTTAACAATATTACATAGGATGGTATTATAGACAGAGGATATAGATATACAAAGTTACGTTAGTGTAATACGGGATATTCCCACACTCCTTAATTATGCTTTACAATAGGTTAAGAGTCCATAAGTGGATGGGGTTAACTTGCATCAAAGTCCAAAAGGTCTCAGTGTGCTGGGACAATAGAGGTGTCTGGGCTTCATGAGCCTAGGAGGGATTATTACTATAAAATAAGAAGGGGGGTAGAGCACTAGAGTTCACTGTTTGGACTCGGCGCGGCAACTCTCGCCCGCACGTACACTGACAAGGAGGGAGACTACTCTAGACTGGACTTTGGGATAGCACTAGTCGTATGAACCCAGAACTTATAGTCTTTGCTAGGGGAAGGTATTTACGGACACTTTTTGGTGTAATCCCGCTGGTTCACTCTGTCACTGGATCACTACAGGAAAGGGAAAGTCACTATTCTTGGCTGAGTTTCTGGGGCGATATCACTTTGTCACTATAAGGTGTAGGTCCTCACTCTGGTCATGGTGCAGGGAGACCCTCTTGCCTGGGGTCTCGACCTGTTGTAGACCCTCCTCTGGTCACAGTGCAGGGAGACCCTCTTGCCTGGGGTCTCGACCTGTTGTAGGTCCTCCTCTGGTCACGGTGCAGGGAGACCCTCTTGCCTGGGGTCTCGACCTGTTGTAGTCCCTCCTCTGGTCACTGTGAAGGGAGGCCTGTCTGTGTTGGCCCTTGGGACTGGGGGCAAACAGGTGTAGCAGACGGGCCTGACGTCGTAGGGTCTGCGGCAGGGGGAGGTCGGCGTCGATGGGTTGCCGGGCTCGCCTAGGGGTCCGAGGGCTGCGGAGGTCTGCTGGGGGACGCGCCGTCAGGTGTGGGCTGCGGCCTCGTCTCCTGCTGGTACCTGGGGAAGACAAGAATTTCCCGGGGGTAGGAGGTAGGTCCCGACTGGGACCGGGCCTCTGTTCAGGTGACACTTTAGGGGCAACTCCCCCGGGTGGTGTCCGGCTACTCCTGCAGGAGTTAGCTGACTCTAGAGGACACACGGAGGCCGTGGTCTCTCTTGCACTTATGGAGGGTAGCACAGAGGCGACTCTCTCTCTTGTCTTTACAATTGCCGTGGCACCAGGTTGATCGGTCCTGGGACCCACTTGTGGCGGTGTGTAGGGGTCTCTTACCCTTAGAGTGGCTAGGGGCGTGAGCCCCGTATAATCCACTATTGGGCCTCCTGCCCTATTTGTTATAGAGGGCTCTCCTCCCTCGTCAAAGGACCTCCTGTCCTGGTTGTGGCAGAGGGTATTACGCCCTCGTGGCTCACGGTGGCAGAGGATACAAGCCCCTCGTGGCTCACCAGGGTTGTTGCGGCAGAGGATGGTACTTCCCCGTGGCTCGCGGTGGCAGTAGGTGTAAACACCTCGTGGCTCACCTAGGGACCTCCTGTCCCATTGGGGTGAAGTTGTGGTCGTCACCACAAGACTACGAGGGACTGACGTATCAGTCCCACCCCACTGCTGTCGATGGTCAACCCGCCGTTGAAGTTGTTGCGGATCTAGGCTCACCTGGCGTTGGGGCAGTTGCGGGGAGAAGTGGCACAGGTCAGTGGTGGTTGGGTGACCCTTTTGCCCTGGGTCATTAACCTCCCCGTGATCTCTTCCTCGGGTGGTGGGGTAGTTGTGGCCCGGTGGTGGAGTGGGGGATGGCGGGGCGGAAGGACCGGCGGCGGGCATTTTACCACCGTCGTCTTTGAAAAAGTCACGACCCCGTGACTGCAGGTGGTAGGTGGTGGAAGTGAACGTCTGGTGGACCGGGGTGAGGTGTTGCAGGAGGTTCGTCCAGTGGTTGGTCATGGTGTCTGGCTCTCGGTGGGGGTTGAAAGAGAGACGGATGGAGGATGGGCGGTTTGTCTGGCGCAGGAGGCGGAGAAGCTGGGGTGTCCGTCGGAACCTGATGGGTGGGCGGTCGTGGAGGCGCCATAGTACGCTCTCAATTTTCCTCGTTGGTTTCCACGATGCGTGATGAAGGGGGAGGGTAATGGGGGTGGTGTTTGGGGTGTGGGTGGCATGTGTTGGGAAATGGGGAGCAGGATGGGGGGGAGATGGAGGTGTGGGGGTGTATGTAGGTGGTGGGCGGAAGGTGCGTCGTGATCTGGTGGTTGTGGTGTTGAGGGTGGGCGTCGGCGGTGATGGTGGTTGGGCACGTGGGGAGTTGGTGGGTGATGTGTTGCGTGGGGCGGTGCGTGGTGGGGTGTGGTGGGAGTTGTGGTGGTACGGTGGTGGTGGTTGTTTCCTCAGCGTAGGTGGGAGTTGGTGATGGGTGGTGTGGTGCGGTGTTGGTGGTGGGCGTAGCGGGCGGTGATTGGGAGTGGTGGGTTGGAGGAGGTGGTGTAGCCGAAGGAGATGCAGGCGGAGGTGAGGGTGAGGGGGAGGATGGTGTGATAGGGAAGGCGAATGAGTTGGCTGTGTTGGCGGGGAAAATGAGTGGCGGGGAAGTGATGGTGGTGGGTGGTGCGGGGTGGTAGGTGGGAGGGAGTAGACAGGAGGCAGTTTTGGGAAGTAGGTTAGGGGAAGATGAGGTAAAGGTTCTAGGGGGTCTGTGAAGGGGGAGGCAGGCTTTGTGCTGGGGAGGAATAGGCAGGGGGGAGGCGGTAGTAGTGGAGAGTGGTGTGTGAGGTGGGAAGGTTAGAAATAGGGGTAGGAATAGGGGAGGGCAAAATAGAAGAGGCAGTGAGAGGAGAGGAAAAGGAAAGATGATGTTTTTCCCTGTCGTAGACTGGGAGAGATGTGAGGTGGCCCCCGTCATTACGGCGGGGCGCGGGGGCAGTGAGGGGGCGCCTTCTGTGCTTTCCTCGTCCCGCTTTCCTGCTTTGAGGCTGGGGCAATCGGCGCATGGTGGGGAGGCCTGTAGGCGCTCTTGTGTTGCTCTGCTGTGCCAGGCAGCTTTTAGCTGTTCACGAATGTCGTGGATTGGGCACTCCGGGCAGCAAGGAGAAAATTCCCACGGATTTACAGGGATGAGGTCCGTGGGGAATTATGTGATGTCGCCGATGCGTTTGGGGGAGGAGTGGACGGCTAGAAGGCGCCTTATTTGCTTGATTTCTTTATCCAGGTCTCCCGTCGGTTCATGTATTGTGAAGTGGTCTTTAATGAAACTGGGGAGAATCCTGAGGAGTTTGTGGAATATGAGTTGTTCCCGGGTTTTTGCGTCTGTGCCCGGGTACGCAGCGGTGACGAGCCGCCTAGCCTGGATGAAGGTGTCATCGAGGCTTCCGTCGTATGTGAGGGCGTCTAGTTGCGATAAGGCTACAACTGTGCCTAGAGATGGCGTCACTGCCTGTTTCACAATTTGTGTGAACTGGTCCCATGACAGTTCTGGGACTACTTTTGGTATGACATTGGTGATAATTTTCCCCAGATTCGGTAGTGTGACTGCAATTTTCTCCTTATCTGAGTCAAACCCTATGTCTAAAAGGGGTTTGATCATGTCCAAATAAACATCCATGTCACACTGGTCCGGGTTGAATTTTGGTAATTGAATGTGCGGTTTAGCTGCCATTGTGCAAGTTTCCTTTTACGTTCCTCCGTGCCTTACTCGGATCCAGAACCACCGCTTGCCACCAGTGTTATGCTGAGTGTTTTTAGGCCGACTCCTCGTACTAAAGACACTAGCTACTGAGCGGGGTCCTCTTTCCGGACCGGAAGTAATGCACTAACAAAGGAACAGGACATAAAAACTAGGCAGTCCACCTTTAACACATCTCTTACCTTAATTCCAACACCTTAACAATATTACATAGGATGGTATTATAGACAGAGGATATAGATATACAAAGTTACGTTAGTGTAATGCGGGATATTCACACACTCCTTAATTATGCTTTACAATAGGTTAAGAGTCCATAAGTGGATGGGGTTAACTTGCATCAAAGTCCAAAAGGTCTCAGTGTGCTGGGACAATAGAGGTGTCTGGGCTTCATGAGCCGAGGAGGGATTATTACTATAAAATAAGAAGGGGGGTAGAGCACTAGAGTTCACTGTTTGGACTCGGCGCGGCAACTCTTGCCCGCGCATACACTGACAAGGGGGGAGACTACTCTAGACTGGACTTTGGGATAGCACTAGTCGTATGAACCCAGAACTTATAGTCTTTGCTAGGGGAAGGTATTTACGGACACTTTTTGGTGTAATCCCGCTGGTTCACTCTGTCACTGGATCACTACAGGAAAGGGAAAGTCACTATTCTTGCCCGAGTTTCTGGGGTGATATCACTTTGTCACTATAAGGTGTAGGTCCTCACTCTGGTCACGGTGCAGGGAGACCCTCTTGCCTGGGGTCTCGACCTGTTGTAGACCCTCCTCTGGTCACGGTGCAGGGAGACCTTCTTGCCTGGGGCCTCGACCTGTTGTAGGTCCTCCTCTGGTCACGGTGCAGGGAGACCCTCTTGCCTGGGGTCTCGACCTGTTGTAGTCCCTCCTCTGGTCACTGTGAAGGGAGGCCTGTCTGTGTTGGCCCTAGGGACTGGGGCCAAACAGGTGTAGCAGACGGGCCTGACGTCGTAGGGTCTGCGGCAGGGGGAGGTCGGCGTCGATGGGTTGCCAGGCTCGCCTAAGGGTCCGAGGGCTGCAGAGGTCTGCTGGGGGACGCGCCGTCAGGTGTGGGCTGCGGCCTCGTCTCC
This sequence comes from Coenobita brevimanus, assembly GCF_032717465.1. Classification (NCBI taxonomy): domain Eukaryota; kingdom Metazoa; phylum Arthropoda; class Malacostraca; order Decapoda; family Coenobitidae; genus Coenobita; species Coenobita brevimanus. The sequence continues at coordinate 34,199 of NW_027642749.1, read as the reverse complement.
TGCTGGTACCTGGGGAAGACAAGAATTTCCTGGGGGTAGGAGGTAGGTCCCGACTGGGACCGGGCCTCTGTTCAGGTGACACTTTAGGGGCAACTCCCCCAGGTGGTGTCCGGCTACTCCTGCAGGAGTTAGCTGACTCTAGAGGACACACGGAGGCCGTGGTCTCTCTTGCACTTATGGAGGGTAGCACAGAGGCGACTCTCTCTCTTGTCTTTACAATTGCCGTGGCACCAGGTTGATCGGTCCTGGGACCCACTCTAAGGGTCTCTTACCCTTAGAGTGGCTAGGGGCTTGAGCCCCGTACAATCCACTATTGGGCCTCCTGCCCTATTTGTTATAGAGGGCTCTCCTCCCTCGTCAAAGGACCTCCTGTCCTGGTTGTGGCAGAGGGTATTACGCCCTCGTGGCTCACGGTGGCAGAGGATACAAGCCCCTCGTGGCTCACCAGGGTTGTTGCGGCAGAGGATGGTACTTCCCCGTGGCTCGCGGTGGCAGTAGGTGTAAACACCTCGTGGCTCACCTAGGGACTTCCTGTCCCGTTGGGGTGAAGTTGTGGTCGTCACCACAAGACTACGAGGGACTGACGTATCAGTCCCACCCCACTGCTGTCGATGGTCAACCCGCCGTTGAAGTTGTTGCGGATCTAGGCTCACCTGGCGTTGGGGCAGTTGCGGGGAGAAGGGACACAAGTCAGTGGTGGTTGGGTGACCCTTTTGCCCTGGGTCATTAACCTCCCCGTGATCTCTTCCTCGGGTGGTGGGGTGGTGGTGGCCCGGTGGTGGAGTGGGGGATGGCGGGGCGGAAGGACCGGCGGCGGGCATTTTAATAAATACTTTAACTTGCACATAAACTTACCAGAACAGTACTGTAAATATTTAACTTACAGCACTGAGGAAAAGCAGTACAGCGAAACACATAACGTGATCAGAACAAACCGTGCGTGCTGAGCCAATGTTCGAGGATTTGGCCTATCAAAGGCCTCTCTTGCGTAAATATATAGTTTTCGTAATGGTTCTTTAATCTTACATTATCTTATACATATCCCAGCACTAACCGTGTATAGTTGCGAACGTGTTCGGCGAGAACGTGTTCCGGGCAAGTTTACTGTATATGTAAACTGTAGTGTCAATCACAACTCAAATAGACACATTTTCAGTAAAACACAGTGTCAGGATTCCAAACAGTAACATACTCTGGTCAATGATGTTACGAAAGTTGCCATATTCAGCACTGGTTTTTCTTTGGTGACATAACATGACAGTTTTTTATGCAGCTCCCCAAGTTGACAGTTTAGGCTCTCTTTCTCTTCAGAATCATAAAATTCAATGATTAAGCTTTAAAATGATGTATAATCTTTATACTTTTAAGCAATTCTGATTTTGACACAAAAGGTGGACATCTTCGTGGAATTACCCAAATGTGACATCCATCCAGGAACTAAACTTTTACACTATTCCCCGCTGTCAGCCGCAGGGGAATATAGACTCAGTGCATGGGAAAGGCAGTTGCTTCCCTGCAGTTGATGGGTCTGCTCATCTAGACAGACGAGGGTTGGTCAACAGCAACAACCCCTGGAGTGTGATATAGGCAGATTTCTGTAATTATTTGTATATGAAGGCAGATTAATTCAGCATATGGTGACAATTTTTTTTGTCCCTTCAATATGTAAACTGTAGCCAGCGTATACTGTATATGGACTGCAGACTGGGGTACTGCATTTTTATTATTATTTTTATTGACTCTGATACATTTATGTGAAGCTACAGAACGTGGTCAATATTTTTGGCGTATCATACAGAGGCAGGAGTCTGGGGGCTTGAATGGAAGCGTGGCCCATTGGATTGGACAAATTTGGGCTGTCTGGACATTGCTACTTCTCACCCTGCCTGGATGATGATGATGATTATCATTATAGCAAGGAGGAATACTTGGCTGCCAAGCGTAGGGCTAGAAGAAAGGTATACAGGGCGAAGTCTGAGTCACCGAGACCTTTTTTTTTTTTTTTTTTTTTTTTTTTTGTACGTGTCCGACTCTAGGCAAAGGCCTATTTCTTGGGGGCAGTAGCCTATCCCAAGGCCCAGTAGTCCTCCTACACCTCCACATGTCACCACTTCGGCGCTAACACCCACCGTCCATATTGAATACATGCTAGGGCTGTCTCATACAGGACTGGTGTATTGGTATTAGCGGGGGTATTTTTACGACGTGTCGGCGGGTCTTCTGGTAGATCAGGAAAGTCTGCTTTTTAGGAAATTCAAATCCTTAAACTGTTCCCTGCCCCAGCCGGGATTCGATCCTGGGTCCATTAGGACTGCAAGCCGCCTCTCTACCGATTCAGCCACACTTAAATAGTGTGGAAAGGAAAAATATGATATTTAAGGTGATGAAGAGGGATAATCGGGATATTATAGGTGAGCAGTGTGTGAAGAATGATGAAGGAAGGGTAGTGGTGAACAGTGGGGATATTAAAGATGCTTGGAGAGAGCATTATAACCAGTTGTTGAATGAGGAGTTTGACTGGGACAGGGAAGGTTTGGAGCCAGCAGATCCAGTGTTTGGCCCTTGGCCTTTGATTGATGCTGCTTCTGTGAGTGAGGCAATAGGCAGAATGAAGGTGGGGAAGGCAGCAGGTGTGTCTGGGTTGACTGCCGAAATGTTGAAGGCCTCAGGAGATATAGGGGTGCGGTTAGTCACTGACCTGACAAATATGATTATTTATAAGTGAATGCCACTCAGGGATGAGTGAGGCTGGTCACTCTCATCTTAAATGTCGAGACCAACTGCCTAGCCCCGGGCTCCTACGCTCCTCGTGGGGCGATGTAGGATTGGATGATGGATGGATGGTGTTGTCCCAGGTGATTGGCTGAAGAGTGTAATTGTAAATGTGTATAAAGGGAAGGGTGATGACCTGGAAATAGGAAATTATAGAGGTATAAAGCTTTTAGATCAGATAATGAAGGTAATGGAGAGAGTCTTAGAAGGTATGATTAGAGAGAGAGTGAATGTTGATGAGATACATTTTGGGTTTATGCCAGGTAGGGGGACCACTGATGCCATATTCATTGTTAACAGCTTCAGGAAAAATATATTGGGAAGAAAAGGGATCTGTATTTTGTTTTTGTTGATTTGGAAAAGGCCTTTGACAGAGTCCCTAGAGAGGTGGTGAAGTGGGCAATGAGAAGGCTTGACTAGGAGGAGTGGCTGGTTAGGGTGGTTATGGCTATGTATGTGGGTGCTCGCACCCAGGTAAGAGTGAATGGAGATTTGAGTGATGAGTTTTCCGTGAACGTTGGTGTGCATCAGGGGTCAGTTTTGAGTCCCTATGTTGTTTATCATGGTACTTGAAGCCCTCTCACATGACTTCAAAAGCGGATTCCCGTGGGAGATGTTGCATGCTGATGATTTGGTGTTGATTGCAGAGAATGAAAGGGAAGCAGAGGAAAGATTTAGGAAGTGGAGGGATGGTATGGGGCCCAAGGGCTTAAGGGTAACTGCAGATAAAACAAAAGTGATGATATCTAGGGTTGGTGGCTGTACTGTCAAAGACGAGGGAGAGTGGCCATGTGCAGTTTGCCACGAGGGCGTGGGAAGTAATTCCATCTTGTGCGGTGTTTGTGATAAATGGGGGTGCAAGAGATGTAGTGCTGTCAGAGGTATACTGTGAGATACTGCTGATTTTATGTGTACGGAGTGTCGGGGAGAGCAGATGGAGATTGTCAGGCGTGAAGGGATTGATCTTGCTGGTGAATCTCTTGAGTGTGTGGAAGAGTTTTGTTATTTGGGAAACATGTTGTGTGTTGGAGGTGGGGCTGGAGCTAGCTCTGTGGCTAGGGTGAGAAGTGGTTGGAAGTAGTTCAGGGAGCTCTTGCCTCTCATGACATTGAGAGGACTCTCCATACGTGCTAATAGGTCTTTGTGTGCAGCATGTGTTAGGAGTGTCATGCTGTATGGTAGTGAGACCTGAGCAGTAAAGGAGGAGGATATTCGCAGGCTTAGACATACAGAAATGACAATGATTAGGTGGATGTGTAGTGCGTCCCTGTGTGCAAGGTCTGAGGGGGCTGGGTTTACGATGGAAGAGTTGAGAGGTAGGATGGGACTGGAATGTATTGGTGTTGCGATGAGCAGAGGTAAATTGAGATGGTTTGGGCATGTGGAGAGGATGGGGGATGATAATTAGGTGAGGATGGTGAGAAATGTTAATATTGGGGGTGGGGTTATGAGGGGTAGACCGAGAAAGACATGGGACGAGGTCATTAAGTGTGACCTCAGGGTTAAGGGACTGAACAGGGAGGCTGCAATAGATCGTGCAGCATGGAGAGCCGCCATTAGGTGACCAAGGCTGATTCGTGCAAGCATGTTGGAGCCTTTAAAAATGAAACGATTATTATTATTATTGTTGTTATTACTATCATTATTATTATTTATTATTATTATTACTATTATTATTTATTATTATTATTATTACTACAGACCGCAAATTCTTACTGCCATGTAATTAAACCTTACTGTTCCCAGGTTATATTGTTCTTGCTGCTAACCAGATACTTTTGTTAATCAATGTTTGGAAGGAAAGGACTAATGTGTACTATTTTTTCAGGTGTGTTAATTGACCCAGCTGTGGAAACTGCCAACAGAGACGGAGAAAGGGGAGAAGAAAGCCACAACCAGCTGCCAAATTAATACCAACCAGTTGCCCAGTCACGGTAATACCAACCATCTGCCTCCACTCTCAGGTAAGCGTCCTATTGTGACTTTTTTTAATTTTGCCAAAGGGACCTGTAGTATGGGGCCTTCTGCTCTTGTCATACTATACTTGCTACCTCCAGACTCTTTCATTTATATTAGGAGACGGCCATCATTGTGAAGGAATCTATCTACTCTCCAGTTTCCCACTATCTATCTGTTTAAACTGCCATCTGTCCTTATTCAGTGCTGAGTTGTAACAAAAGATTAACACAGGAATAAAGGCAGTCATGAAGAGTTCGGCAAATAATGCTGAGCCGTCGGAATTTCTTGTTCTGCTGGGAATAAGGAAGTACTTGAGGGACTATAACCAAGGAATTGAGCCAGACGGATGATGTAAAATGGATTTGTTCATCTTAGGTCTTGTGTACTAGTAGTAGTTCAACCCCAGGCACAGCAGAACATTATCCCAGTGGACTGCAGGCTGAGTTACCCTTCTGTAGTCCATCATTCTCCTCTTGCGGGATAGGTGTGGCATTGAGAAGTGTAAATGTGGTCAGGCAGCCCTCCCCCCCCCATCCAGCACCAATACACTAGGGGTTAATTAAGATCCATATTGAACTCCTCCACAGACAAAAGGATTAAGTTTGAACACACTTGAGATTATCTCCTAAAACCTTGCCTTATTTTCAGGGTCCGTCTGTGTTACTCAGGCTGCTGTTCCTGCGACTGCTGAGTTGGTGCTGCCGTGCTGGCGTTGATCCTGGTGGTGCTGCCGTGCTGGCGTTGATCCTGGTGGTGCTGCCGTGCTGGCGTTGATCCTGGTGGTGCTGCCGTGCTGGCGTTGATCCTGGTGGTGCTGCCGTGTTGGAGTTGATCCTGGTGGTGCTGCCGTGCTGGTGTTGATCCTGGTGGTGCTGCCGTGCTGGCATTGATCCTGGTGGTGCTGCCGTGCTGGCGTTGATCCTGGTGGTGCTGCCGTCCTGGTGTTGATCCTGGTGGTGGTGCCGTGCTGGCGTTGATCGTGGTGGTGCTGCTGTGTTGGAGTTGATCCTGGTGGTGCTGCCTGCTGGAGTTGATCTTGGTGGTGCTGCCTGCTGGAGCCGGCGGTGCTGGCTCAATTTTTCTCATCCTGCAGTGGCTATATCGAAGGGTGGTTGGGGATTATCATTAACGTAATGCCACTCGGGGATGATTGTGGTTGGTCACTCTCATCTTGAATGTCGGGACCAACTTGCCCAGCCCTGGGCTCCTTCGCTGCTCATAGGGTGATACAAGATTGTGTGGTGAATGTTGAAAAATACTCAGTGGCCTCAAAACTCGGGAAATACCTGTGATAGATATAGAGGTTCTCAGTGTTGTTGATCCTTGAAAACCTTTCTACATCTCACTTCCTTCTACTACAACTACAGCTACAACCACCCGTCTGAAATGTGAGTTAGAAAATTTTTGGTTGGTCCACCTTGACTTGGCAGAGAGTTTTGTCCTTGGCAGCCTAATTTCATCGGCCAGAAGCAGAGTAAGACAAGGCTAGCAATACTGTGGCTCTGCATCCTTTCCAGATCACTTTTAAGCCAAGTTGAGATGGACAGAGTATAACAGTTGCTCCCCTACTTATGATATTTTAATAGAGAACTCCTGACCCCATCGTTGGGTGGGAAGAGGAGTCAGGAATGATGATGATAATGCCTAATGATGATTTGAATTATGATCAGTGGCAGTGCTGGGCTGCATAACTAGATCATTTCACCACTAGGGTATACAAGACCAGTTAACTTAGTCTAGGTGCTGATTTTACTGGCCAATCAACGACGACGATGATTGATGATAAGCTAGGATGATGCAGTGCCAGGAGTCAATCCCTGGCACTATCAGGCTGGCAACCACACAGCCGAATGAAATCTCAAGCCGGTAAGTGTTTAATCTAAACAGCAATTCTTCTGAGCTCTTGTTCGTAAGTGGGAGAGCAACTGTCTTTATTCCAGCTAACACCAGATGGTTTTATTCAACTGAGAGTGATGCATTGGGGGTCTAAGGATAATAATGAGCTTTATTTTTAACTTATTTTCATCTTAAATGTCAGGACCAACTTGCCGTGCCCCGGGTTCCTATGCTCCTCTGTGGGGCGACGTGGGATTGGATGATGGCTGATTGGATGGATTTTTAACTTATTTATATTCGTCTATGCTCAATTATCATACTTCTTGCACTGTAATGTGGCCTGGGATTTGTCCATTCACCTGCTTTTTTCATATATCTCTGTGGTAGAATAACACAGTACTACATGTCTACATCCATCCCACTGCACTTCTTCATGACTAGCATTCTGCTTGATAAACTATTGCTAAGATGCTTATTTTATGCCTGGGTAGAGTAACAAGAGTACAGTAAGTAAATTCCCCAGGTTTACCAGTAGCAGATAGTTTTGAAACCTTTCCCATGCACTTCATGATTAGCATGTCTCCTTGCTAAGGTGTTGCCTCAGCTCAGCAATATTTTGAGCTGATAGATAAAGTACACAGATAGGTAAACATTACACAGATGCACATAGATAATAGATATATTGCAGTAAGTGTTAGCTAGGTAGATACCCAGTATACTGCAAGAATTTTGTGATGGAAAGGTTCCTCATGTTATTTTTGATGCCTTTGTTAGTAGTGTTTCTCTCAGTTGAACAGTGTCTGGTGTTAGTTCAGTCAAAGTGGCTTGTCTTCTTTGTGGCTGGGGTGATTTCCTAACGTGATTTCCTAGCAAGCCTCCTGAGCCACCTAGAAGACACCCAAGTGAATTATACATATGATTATTGCTTTTTTATTATGTTGATGTTTGTATTGTAATTGATGCACAGTGGGCAGATTTTTTTATAGCCTGTGGTTTGGCCAGTTGTTTAATACTTGTGTATATTGTCGCTATGTTGTCCGTTTAAATCACCCACACCAATCGACCCTGCAGTTCTGGCGTTACCGTACTCATTGTTTATGAACCTCGGCCCGTCGATTCCCCCGTGTGGAAGTTGGAACTCTAAGTACCGGTACACTTGTAAAAATTATAAGCGCCAAGTCAGACTGAGGAGATTAAAGTTTTACGCCGGCAGTAAATGAACGAAAAGTCTGCATCGTAAAGATAAGCTTAAAAATTTGTGTGCCGAATTAGTTGCCATAATACTGTCGTGTAGCGTGGCCCCAAGTCCCTTTGTTACTAGTGGGGTTTTGGGGATGCCTGGGGGGTTGGGTCAATACTTTTACAGCACACACAACCCACCATTGTGTGCCATGATGTATATCCATTTTGACGTGGGTAATGGGGGCTGTCGGACAGTGAGAAGGAGTCCATCATTGCATATGTTGGAAGGATAAGTGGCACACAGGTGGATGATTATATAGGTAAACATGCACTCAGGCCTTGCTTGCAATAACCACGTTGTGGCCGTACAGTAAGGGGGCGGAATGCTCTATGAGGGGGTTGTGTTTGATGGCCAGTTTTTTTGTTTATTTTTTACGGCCTAGGCAATGTCTCAAGGATTGGACATACGTTCTTAAGTGGATATTGCAAGCCAGACGTTGCACACTTTGTTCACATCTATCAGATGCTGGACCTCACATTCACAGCTACCCAGTCATTCACCAATGTTTTGTTTCCCCTGTTTTGCAAGAGACCTGGGACTAGCTACTGACTGATGTAATACCGTATAGTGCCACGTCCAGCTGGAGCGCCATAACTCCTTACACCACCATGTGACTGTCCAGTTGTATGCTCATTGTTTACAAACCGCAACCCTGTCGATTCCCCTTTGTATACAGTTAACCTTATTGTTCCATGAAAGCGTGTGTGGCAGGAAAAGCGATTACTGTATTCTTAACGTCAGATGGAAATTGGACATACTTATAAAAGCATGCTACAAGGTTGAGTAAGATTAGTAACAAGTATGGTGTGGGAATAACTACCATAATACATAAGGCAGCAGAGTAATGTATAAATTATTAAAGTTTTATGCTGGAAGTTAGAACGCTAAGTACGGATGTAAAAATATTCACCATGTCAGACCAAGGAGATTAAAGTTTTACGCCGGCAGTAAATGAACGAAAAGTCTGCTTTGTAAAAATAAGCTTTAAAAATTTTGTGCCGAATTAGTTGCCATAATACTGTCGTGTAGCGTGGCCCCAAGTCCCTTTGCTACTAGTGGGGTTTTGGGGGATTGGGGATGCCTGGGGGGTTGGGTCAATACTTTTACAGCACACACAACCCACCATTGTGTGCCATGATGTATATCCGTTTTGACGTGGGTAATGGGGGCTGTCGGATAGTGAGAAGGAGTCCATCATTGCATATGTTGGAAGGATAAGTGGCACACAGGTGGATGATTATATAGGTAAACATGCACTCAGGCCTTGCTTGCAATAACCACGTTGTGGCCGTACAGTAAGGGCGGAATGCTCTATGAGGGGGTTGTGTTTGATGGCCAGTTTTTTTGTTTAATTTTTACGGCCTAGGCAATGCCTCAAGGATTGGGCATACGTTCTTAAGTGGATATTGCAAGCCAGACGTTGCACACTTTGTTCACATCTATCAGATGCTGGACCTCACATTCACAGCCACCCAGTCATTCACCAATTTTTTGTTTCCCCATTTTGTGAAGAGACCTGGGACTAGCTACTGACTAATTTAATACCGGATATTGCCACATCCAGCTGGAGCGCCGTAACTCTTTACACCACCACGTGACTGTCTAGTTGTATATTACCACCAAGTGTAGTAACTTATATCCTGGGTAGCCAGAAGCCACTTGGCTTGTCACTCAAGATAGTCACGAGATGTCCACTTTGATTAGTAATCGTATAAAACAACCAGTTTCTTTACCTGCTGCCGTCAGCTCTGAAAGAAGACATCTTCGCCAGATTCGAGTAAAGCGGCTAAGGTTATAGACAACTGGCCAGCCGTACACAACCATTGGCTATGAAATGTTTTGCATAAATCCTGTCCTGAGCATGAGCAAAGTATGTAGACACTTCTCTGCCAGCTGTAGGAATGGAAGGTGTTGTTTGAAACATTTTATGTGGTAAGGACTGCACATCAACGTTACTATTCTTTCCTAGTCCACCATTCTCCTGTATGGGAATAGTAAAGGAACTGAAGGCTGTTATTTAAATCTGACATTCAATATCTGATCATTGCCATATGAAGGTGTCTGTTCCAGGCATCAGGAAAACAGGCAACAGAAGGAATGTTACCCTCTAGTCATTTGGGGAAGAGTGGTAAATATGAAATACAAGTTAGTGCTGGCAGAGTATTGTTGGCATACTTTTGCACATGCCTGTACATCACAAACAGATGCAGTTAAGTCCTGGTTATGTGCCTCAGATGCTAAAAAATACAGGGTGGTTCATATATAACTTGTCTGATCCCATGTGTTTTGTTGTTGCATTTTGAATCATACCTTACCCCATCCTTAGGTGGGAAGAAGAGGCTGGGATGATGATGATGACGATTGCAGTGATGATTTTAATAATAATGAATGATGATTATTATATTGATTTTGGTTATTTGATGATTGATATGGTGGAGGCTCAGTCGGCTTTACCATCACTACCCTGCATCATTTTCTGTTTTCCATAACCCTTTCTTACTTGATAGTGATTGCTTGTTTGCATCCATTGGTTGCATTTTTTTTATCAAGTAATTTAATATCTCCTCTTGCATTTTGTTCAGTAATTGCTTAAAGTTCACTCATTTTGGTAAGAAGAGATTTTTACCCTCCACTGACTTTTATCTATTGCCAGACATCTCAATCGCATAAGGGGAGGCCACAAACAAATTAACTCCATGTCAATTCTGTTATCTGCTATTTGACTGCCCTCTCTCCAACTCACACCTCCCTCCCTTGTATCTCTCCACTCCAGTCTTCCGTCTCTGCCATGGTCTCTCCTCCTCTTCACATCATACACATACCTTCTAGTCATTCTCTCATTCCCCATCCTCTACATGGCCAAACTATCTCAAAGTATTTCTCCTAATAGCACCACAGCACTTTTCCACTTCCTCATTTGTATATCTGTCTGTCCATAAAACTCCACACATTCCTCAGGTCATTTCCACTGCTCTCACTCTTGTGCCCTTCCAACAGGATCTAAGCCTCATTTCTCAACGTCTTATCACGGCTTTCAGTGATCCAGGAACCTTTCTACCCTGCTGTACCCATTCAAGCCCATCCTTCCATCCTCACTCATCACTCTAAAGTACTTGGATGCACCTTCATTATCTATTTCCTCACCATCCAGTCTCACTCTGTATGCTGTGATTTCCCTCAAGACCATAACTTTACCCATACGTATATTCTCTTTAGGATTCTGTTTCTTACATCCTCAGACTCATGCACCAAGCCTTGCAGTTCACATTCATCACAATACAGTATCATCAGCAAGCAACAGCTCAGGAAGTTTCCACATCTTACCCTCCCTCACTAGATACCAATATATTCACATTCCTTCCTATTACCTCTCTTATAGCTTCATCCATATACAAATTGAACAGCCACTGAGACATGACATGCAGAAACACGACACACACAGACGACACACAAAAGCATGGCACAAGGTATGACACAAACATGACACAGAGACAAGATTTTTGTCCTTATGCAATTTATTTCCCTCACGTCACTGGCAGAATAAGATAGCACTGTGGCCCAACATCCTTTCCATAGCACTTCTTCATGACTAGCATCATATTAGTCATGTTTCAACTAGCATTTACAAAGGAATGATGGTAATTTAATACCCAGTTAAACGGAGCATAATTAAGTTGTCAAAATACGTGCTACCCCCATACCCGCAGACTGAGCCGACACCACCAGATATATATGGGCAGCCCTGTATTTTGGTTTAGTAAATTGTGGGCTGCTGTTGCTGTGGTCCTGTATTCCTGGCTAAGTAGGACAGTGGCAGGTGTTTGGATATGCCTGTGTAGTAGTGCTGTAATCAAACCACTTCTCTGAACCAACATAGCATCAATTTCAGCATTTTTGCCAGTACAGTATTTGCTGCCTAAGTAAAACAGTGTCAGTTGGTTGTAGCTTATCTGTGTGTGCTGATCATCTACCTTCTTGAATGAGATGTGGCTAAATGAGCTATGAAACTTTGCTAAGGATATATGCGTGTCATTTTCCAGAGTAAACTCCTGAAAGATGCACACACACGTCTGAAGAATATTAGAGGATAATCTTGGTTATAAGAATTTTGGAGCTCCTATTGCCTCTTTTCTTTGATTAAATTCGAGTATTTAGTTTCTCCAGCATTGACTCATTCTTAGTAATTAAAATGAGCCAGGGACCATCACAACAGCAGGTATTATCAGCCCAAAAGATCGTAAATAACTGTGGCAAATAAAAGGACTCTGCAAAAAAGCCATAGTGCTTGTTTTCCCAACAATAAAAATGAGTGTTTTGTATATATTATCCCTCCTGAACTGTTGATGTTGGCTATTGTATTTGTACACCAATTGTTATGCCCATTTTCTTGTTATATTTGCATTATTATTATTATTACCATGTCATTGTGATATACTGCACAGTCAGCCACAGGAAAAAATATGCTGAAAAAAATATGTACTCTTGTCCTTCTTTGGTTGATTGTAATTGGCAACAGGTCAACTTGAATTTATTTTTCTCCATCTCTATTTCCCTCTGCTTGTGACCTCCAGTCTTGTAAATGCAATGTGTGCAGGAATTTCAGATGTAAGATATCTTGCATTTGGCTCTCTTTTGTGTATTATTTCTTGCACTCTTCAGCTTCTGCTTCTCTGCATTAAAAAGAAAAATGTATTGTCCTAAATAGCACTGAGATTTTAAAACTAACAAGCATCCTTAGTTAACAACCATTTATGTCAAGGGTTGATGAGCAACTTGAGTCGTTTCCCTTCATTTATATCCAAGAATAACAATAATTCTGAGTTTATTCCCCTCATTAAACATAGCAGTTGATTCCCTTCATTTAGGTGAGAGATTAACGAGATTTTTCCCTGTATATATACGAACATTTATCGTTAATACGGTTTATGTTTTTTATATTTTTTTTCCTGTGGCTGACTATGTTTTATATATTGATGTGGGAGTGTTTTTTTGGTGTCTTTATTTCTGTTGATTTATTCTATAGTCAGTTTGCTTCACCTGACAGAGATTCATAACCGTTAGCTTTATGGCCAAGTGTAGTCAGACTGGAGAGTTAATTTGACTAGTAACCAAGGAGACTCATCCGTACCCCATCACTAAGGCACTCTGAATTTTATATACATCAATGATTTAGTACTGAAGTGATAAAAGTTGCCTTGTTTTGTCAGATGGAAATAAACTGACTATAGTTATATGTTGAATTGGAATATCTTATACTCTTATCGTTACGTGGGAAAATGTGCCACGTGTTTGAAATTTTATAACTATATGGATTAGGGCGTCAGGCCATAGATAGATTGATAGATAGGTAGGAAGAGATCCTAGGGTGCCCATAGACTAAACTATTTTGATTTATCTCTTCCTATCACACAGTCATTTGCCATATTTTCCTAAGCATGAGCAAGAACCAATTTGCCTGTCAGGTCTCTATCGTCTTTCAACCCAGGGCATCTCAGAAATCAGCAGTATTGTGTGTTGAGCAAATAATTTTGTGCAGTATGCCTAGCCCTGGCTTCCTATGCTCCTTATGGGGTGACATAGGATTGGGTGATGGCAGACGATGTTGTATAAAGTTGCAAGGTCTCCAACATCACAGCCAATGGTTTTTAGAATTCCCATCGTTATGCTGATTCTTAGGCTATGCTGTTGATATTTCTCCTTCATTGTTGCGTTTTCTTGGTCTGTGTATCGTTTGGGTGTTTGTGATGGTGTTGATGTCTGTTGGGTTGGGTTGTCGTGGTTTATGATTAGAGAGAGCAAGGATGTGTGATGTCCCCATGGTTTTGTGTGTGTGTGTGTGTAAGATACTAGGATTTGAATGGTAAGTGAATGAGTGTATGAGCCATTTCATTGGGCTTGCAGTTAGTTTCACTCTCTCTTGGGTTTCCTCTTTACTTTATGGGCCCTATGCATTTTATCGATGTGTAAAAAAAAATAAACAAACAGGTTAGGAGTGATTGCTTGAAAAATACTAAAAAAAAATGGTTACGATGATTGAAAAATAATTGGTTACGATGATGATGATTAGTCCACTTCACTAGGCATGGTACTGATAGTTCGCCCCCTTAATGCTTGTTTATTCTTTGCTCCCACCTCAAATATTTCTGTCATGAGAGATAGAGAGACTCTGTTGTTGTTGTGCTAAAATCATTACATGCCTCTGACCCTCCTATCACCTGTATTGGCCGTCATAACCTTCCCTTCCAGCAAATTAATTCTCATGATAAATTGAATTCCTTTGTCAGTGGATGATAAACCTATTATATCAAAATTATGCTGTTTTGAAGAATATTTGCTATGTATTAGTAAATCTTGGCTTGTAATCCCACTTGACTGACTACAGAAACCCTGGCAGCCCCAAAGGTATATGTTGAAGGATTGTCTGTTGTGGTAGTGTGGTATGGTGTGTGGGAGGAGGCCTACACTGTGGTACATGTGGTGAGTGTTTGTAGTAGTGTGTTGTGGTGAGGGGGGGAGGCCTTAAACTGTGGTAAATGTGAGTGTGGTGTGGTGTGGCAGGAAGCATTACACTGTGGGCATAGTGCATTGTGTGTGAGTTGTGTATTGTGTTGGCATTGAAGTAGAGAAAGATGATGATTGTGTTGAAGTCTGGGTATACTCATTTCACTCTAACTTGGCACAAATTTTCAATGTTTTGGTAGTGTTTTTTTTAACGTGTCCCACTGGCAGAAACAAAACATTAGACCTGCATTCACTCCATAGCTTTTCATTGTGACAGGCATCATATTTTAATGCCTGTTCACTGTATTCTTACAACTCAGCATTCATGAGAGAGCATAAGCCATTTTTAGACCAAGTTAGAGTTGTGTTTCTCTGGGTATGGTTGAGTCTGAAGGGTGGGTATCTGGTGATGGTTTTTGAAGGTTTCTGTTGTATATCTAGGTAGTAGCTATGTACCGCCTGAAATAGTAGAAATAAAGTTTAAAAAGAAAGAAAAAAAAAAGTGGATGACGGCCACAGCCACTTGGCGGACTGCACTTGAGCTACTGGGCTGCACTTAGGCCACCAGTATTGCAGATGGTCGGAGCCAGTGACCTGTATTGTGAAATTCCATATGCTTTTCACAGCACAGTTCCTTTGTAATGGGGGGCTGTTTTAAGGGGGTAGGAAAAAATATGTATCCTTCTGAAAAATAGTGTTGGCTATAGGATGAGAATAGGTTGTAAGTACTCTTTGTAATGTAAGTTCTTATTACATGCTTTCCATAGCTGTTCTTCAAAACCAGCATCATATTTTAGTGCTTATATACTGTATTCTTACATTACAGCATCCATGAAAGAGAGCACAGGGCATTTTTAGACCAAGTTAGAGTAAAAAGAGAGAGAGAGTATAGGTTGTGTTTTTCTGGATGTGGTTGTGTCTGAAGGGTGGGTGTCTCATGATGGTTTTTGAAGGCTTCTGTTTGGCTGTAGTGGCCATGTATATCTAGGTAGTTGCTATGTACCGTCTGAAGTAGTAGAAATAAAGTTAGAAAAGAGAGAAAAAAAAAAGTGGATGACAGCCACAGCCACTGGTGGATCTGCACTTTGGCTACAGGTATTGCAGGTGGACGGAGCCGGCGACCTGTACTGTGAAATTCCACTTGTTTTTCACTGTATGGTTCTCTTGGAATGGGGGCCGTTTGAAGGGGGTAGGAAATAAAATATGTATCCTTGTGAATTTTAGTGTTATGTATAGGATGAGAATATCTATCTATCTGTCTGCTTACTGCCAGCTGCCATAGTCCCGTAAGGGGGGGCCATTTGACTTTTATTTATGGGGCGGGGCACTAACCCTTCACCAACCCACTTGTTGACACATAGGGAGCACATATGGTTTGATTATATGGTTACCACCCATCATTGTGAACAGTTTCGTGACTTATAGATTTTTTTAAAGTACTTTTTGTAATGCAAGTTTTTATTACATGCATTCCATAGCTCTTCTTCATAACCAGCATCGTATTTTAGTGTTTATATACTATGCTTACAACCCAGCATCCATGAGAGAGGCGATAAGTTTGTGGCCATCCCGTACGGGATTAAGGGGTCTGGCAATAGATAGATAGATAGATCCATGAGAGAGAGCACAAGGCATTTTTAGACAAAGTTAGAGTAAAGAGAGGGTGAGAGAGAGTAGGTGTATTCATGTTTCTCTGGGTAGGGTTGTTTGTGAAGGGTGGGTATCTGGTGATGGTTTTTGAAGGGTCCTGTTTGGCCGCAGATTTGTGGATGTCTGTAGTGGCCTTGTGTGTATAGGTAGCTAGGTACAGTGTGAAAAAATAAAAATAAATTACTGTATATATTTATTTATATATATATATATATATATATATATATATATATATATATATATATATTATTTATATTATTTATAAAAAAAAAAAAGCTGTGTACACTCTGAAATAAAGTACTGGAAAAAAAGGGGGAGGGGGGGGTTGACGGCCACAGCCATCGACGGACTGCGACAAGTGCAGGTGGTCGGAGCCGATGACCTGTACTGTGAAATTCCATGTATTTTCACAGCACAGTTCCTTCTGAATGGGGGCCGTTTTAGGGGCGAGAAAAAAAATATTGACTATATTTTGTGAAATTTAGTGCTGGCGTGCAGTGTTATAGGCTTTGAATGGCTGTAGTGGCTAGGTAGGCAGTATGTACAGGATAAATTAGTAACAGAAAAAAAAGGAAATAAGAAAAAAAGGAGGAAAAATAAAAATGGTTGCACCTTTTATTTGGATTTAGGTAACTTTCTAATTTGGGGCAGTGGTCAAGTAATAGGTCTAGTACAACTTCCTTGGTGGTTTGAATGGCCATAATGCTTTTATGTTCCTCTGACAAAGTGGGGCCAGACTGGAGGGTCAGTTGAACTAGTAATCAAGGAGACTCATTCCTGTCTCAGTACTAAAAATTTCACTGTTTCATGGGATTAGTTATTATGAAGAGGTACATAGTGAGGTTGGGGGGAGGAGGCAGCCGTATAACTGTGTGGAGGTCTTGTTGGGTTGTGGTGGTGGTTTATGTGTTCGTGTTTTTCTGCATTGCAAGTCCCCTTGTTGTCCTGTGTCTGTGTGTTTAGCCACGAGGGATTTTTGGCACTGAGAACACCAGCTGGTATTGTAGTGGTGTTGGTCTGGAATAGGAAAGTCCTGGAATTGATAATTTTGAAGCACTTATGTAGGGAGAAATATGTGAGGTAGTCAGGATTGCAGGGGCTTAAATGGTCAGTGAGTGAGCATCTGGCCCTTTTCACTGGACATGGCCTGGTTATATCAGTGCCACCACCTGTAGGTGTCTGCCCTGCACCGCAATTTTATAACAATTGGGTGCGTAAGGTGAGAAGTGTGAATTTCGGGGGTAGGGTTGTGAGGCAGACTGAGAAAAAAATAAGAGACAAGGTCATCGGGTGGCTGCCAGAGATTGAGCAGCATAGACAGCCACCATTAGGTGACTCTGGCCAATGGATGCATGTTGGAGCCTTCATGAATGGTACGATACAAATGATATAAAAATACTGAACTGTTTCTAGAGGCCCATCATGTACACCTCAGTATATATATGCATAGCTTTGAAATACTGTATATATAAACACATCATCTGAGATCTAGTGGCACATTTTCCACACAGTTAAAAACAGAATATGTTTAAATTGTGAGTTTTGTTTGTGTATAATGCCAGCAGTATGTAATTCCTCATTTAATAATTGATATATATTCCCGTAAATTGCTGATTGCGTGAAGTTAGGGTCGGGTCCCAGCAAGAGGGACTTTTTCTCCAGCATTTAAGGATCCTATGCAAGACAGAACTAACTAGGAAGATTTATTTGTGTTCAGTTTAAAAAAATATATATTTTTAGATGAATTAACATTGATCTTTTACAGCACACCTTTGAGATTAATTAAGAAGTTTGTGAAGAGTGTATTTTTGAGTGACATTAAGAGAGAGACTGTGCTTAGTGAAGTATCTTAAATGAGGAATTACTGATAGGGGTTTGCCAGTAAATTATTATTATTATTTGACCCACAAGCAGTTTTTGAAGCATAAACTAATGATACCCCTTGCTGGCATTAATATTACAAAGGAAAACAAAGTTGAGTGTTTATTCTCTGTGTGTTTTAGTACTTCATATAGTTAAGTATTGTATTAGGCTTCCTCTTCTCTTCCTCGTTGTTCTTCTCTTCCTCCCCGTATTGTATTAGGCTTCCTCTTCTCCTCCTTGTTGTTCTTTTCCTCTTCTTCCTTCCTCTTCCCCTCCTCATTCTTCTCCTTCCTCCTCCTCCTCATTCTTTTCTTCCTTCCTCCTCCTCCTCATTCTTTTCTTCCTTCCTCCTCCTCCTCATTCTTTTCTTCCTTCCTCCTCCTCCTCATTCTTTTCTTCCTTCCTCCTCCTCCTCATTCTTTTCTTCCTTCCTCCTCCTCCTCATTCTTTTCTTCCTTCCTCCTCCTCCTCATTCTTTTCTTCCTTCCTCCTCCTCCTCATTCTTTTCTTCCTTCCTCCTCCTCCTCATTCTTTTCTTCCTTCCTCCTCCTCCTCATTCTTTTCTTCCTTCCTCCTCCTCCTCATTCTTTTCTTCCTTCCTCCTCCTCCTCATTCTTTTCTTCCTCCTCCTCCTCATTCTTTTCTTCCTTCCTCCTCCTCCTCATTCTTTTCTTCCTTCCTCCTCCTCCTCATTCTTTTCTTCCTTCCTCCTCCTCCTCATTCTTTTCTTCCTTCCTCCTCCTCCTCCTCATTCTTTTCTTCCTTCCTCCTCCTCCTCATTCTTTTCTTCCTTCCTCCTCCTCCTCATTCTTTTCTTCCTTCCTCCTCCTCCTCATTCTTTTCTTCCTTCCTCCTCCTCCTCATTCTTTTCTTCCTTCCTCCTCCTCCTCATTCTTTCTTCCTTCCTCCTCCTCCTTCTTCCTCATTCTTTTCTTCCTTCCTCCTCCTCCTTCTTCCTCATTCTTTTCTTCCTTTCTCCCCCTTCTTCTTCCTCATTCTTTTCTTCCTTTCTCCCCCTTCTTCTTCCTCATTCTTTTCTTCCTTTCTCCCCCTTCTTCTTCCTCATTCTTTTCTTCCTTCCTCCTCCTTCTTCTTCCTCATTCTTTTCTTCCTTCCTCCTCCTCCTTTCTCCTTCTTCTTCCTCATTCTTTTCTTCCTTTCTCCTCCTTCTTCTTCCTCATTCTTTTCTTCCTTTCTCCTCCTCCTTCCTCATTCTTTTCTTCCTTTCTCCTCCTTCTTCTTCCTCATTCTTTTCTTCCTTTCTCCTCCTCCTTCTTCCTCATTCTTTTCTTCCTTTCTCCTCCTCCTTCTTTTCTTCCTTTCTCCTCCTCCTTCTTTTCTTCCTTTCTCCTCCTCCTTCTTTTCTTCCTTTCTCCTCCTCCTTCTTCCTCATTCTTTTCTTCCTTTCTCCTCCTCCTTCTTCCTCATTCTTTTCTTCCTTTCTCCTCCTCCTTCTTCCTCATTCTTTTCTTCCTTTCTCCTCCTCCTCTTCATTCTTTTCTTCCTTTCTCCCTCTCCTCCTCATTCTTTTCTTCCTTTCTCCCCCTCCTCGTCATTCTTTTCTTTTCTTCCTTCTCCTCGTCATTCTTTTCTTTTCTTCCTCCTCCTCCCCTTTTTGTATTAGGCTTCCTCTCCTCCTCGTTCTTCTCTCCCTTTTCTTCTTTCCTCTTCCTCCTCTCTTTCTTCCTCTTCCTAACCTTACCACCCTGCAACCCACCCTAC
Organism: Coenobita brevimanus; assembly: GCF_032717465.1. Classification (NCBI taxonomy): domain Eukaryota; kingdom Metazoa; phylum Arthropoda; class Malacostraca; order Decapoda; family Coenobitidae; genus Coenobita; species Coenobita brevimanus. The sequence goes on along the minus strand of NW_027642749.1, from coordinate 14,653 downwards.
CACCACCACCCTTGCTTTGCCTTACCAGGTGTCCCTTGCTATTCCTGTCATCCTTGTCCTGTCATTCCACCCCTGTTCTGTCAACCATGTCCTGTCCTTCCATCACTTACCTGCCCTGCACCCTTGCACTTTCCTTCCCTCCCTTACACCCATGAACTACACTGTACAGCCATGCCCTGCCTTCTGCACTCTTGCTGTGCCTTGCCATCCTTGGCCTGTCCTCCCCTCCTTGCTATTCTTACCCTGTGTCCTACTGTTCTTTCCTTTGTGTGTCCTGCCCTTCCATCTCTTGCTGTACCCTGCTTGTCTTGCCTTGCCCTGCCTTGCTATGCCCTGTCCTGTTGTGCCCTTCCTTGCTATGCCCTGTCCTGTTGTGCCCTTCCTTGCTATGCCCTGTCCTGTTGTGCCCTTCCTTGCTATGCCCTGTCCTGTTGTGCCCTTCCATCATCTGTGCTATGTCGTGCTTTGTGCCCTGCCACCCCTGTCCTGCGTTACACCCATGCACTGTCATCTGCACTCTTGCTGTGCCCTGCCCTTCCATCATCTGTGCTATGTCCTGCCCTACACACTGTTCTTTCCTTTGTGTGTCCTGGCCTTCCATCTCTTGCTGTATCCTGCTTGTCTTGCCTTGCTATGACCTGTCCTGTTGTGCCCTTCCATCAATCTGTGCTATGTCGTGCTTTGTGCCCTGCCACCCCTGTCCTGCGTTACACCCATGCACTGTCATTTGCACTCTTGCTGTGCCCTGCCCTTCCATCATCTGTGCTATGTCCTGCCCTACACCCATGCACTGTCATCTGCACTCTTGCTGTGCCCTGCCATCCTTGGCCTGTCCTCCCCTTCCATCTCTTGCTGTATCCTGCTTGTCTTGCCTTGCTATGACCTGCCTTGTTGTGTCCTTCCATCATCAGTGTCATGTCCTGGTGTTCTTGCCCTGTCATCTCTGCCATGTCCTGCTGTCCTTCCTCTGTCCTGCTCCATGTGTCTTGTTTTGTTTGTTTTTAATATATGTTTGTTATTCTTTAATGTCTTTTTATATTGCCCTTTTAAGTTCATAAAAAAGCTAAATTTTGAATATAAGTTACTTATATATGTATAGTGCTTATATATGTATAGTGCTTATATATGTACTGTATAGTGCTTATATATGTATAGTGCTTATATATGTACTGTATAGTGCTTATATATGTACTGTATAGTGCTTATATATGTACTGTATAGTGCTTATATATGTATAGTGCTTATATATGTATAGTGCTTATATATGTATAGTGCTTATATATGTATAGTGCTTATATATGTATAGTGCTTATATATGTATAGTGCTTATATATGTATAGTGCTTATATATGTATAGTGCTTATATATGTATAGTGCTTATATATGTATAGTGCATATATATGTATAGTGCATATATATGTATAGTGCATATATATGTATAGTGCATATATATGTATAGTGCATATATATGTATAGTGCATATATATGTATAGTGCATATATATGTATAGTGCATATATATGTATAGTGCTTATATATGTATAGTACTTATATATGTATAGTACTTATATATGTATAGTACTTATATATGTATAGTACTTTGAAAAATATCAGAAAAAGAATACCAATAGACATGAATAGTATGAAGTGATGTCTCCTTCATACTATTCATGTCTATTGGTATTCTCTTTCTGATATTTTTCAAAGTTACTATACATATATAAGTATAGTACTTATATAAGTACTATACATATATAAGTATAGTACTTATATAAGTACTATACATATATAAGTATAGTACTTATATAAGTACTATACATATATAAGTATAGTACTTATATAAGTACTATACATATATAAGTATAGTACTTATATAAGTACTATACATATATAAGTATAGTACTTATATAAGTACTATACATATATATGAAAAGTACTTATACCAGTACTATACATATAAGTAATATACCAAAAAGGTATATGTATATAATAAAGACATGGTAATAATACATTGGTTTTATTTCCACTAAGATACATTAAGTGAAGAAGGTGGGAAAAAAAAAAACTATCTCGATAAATCGGCCAGAGAAATAAGGACTGGGAACCCCAAGGGAGGGTTGCCAGTCCGTATTTTCGTGGCCGATTTATCGAGATAGGTTCTGCGCCCTACCCCAAGATGCTTCCAAGAGCGTGCCCTTCAAATCACTGTGTAGATGCCATGTCTTGTATTGCTCTGCCCAGCTAATGCCAGGCAGAGCTATACAAGAACACATGGCATACAACAGAGTGATCAAAAGGGCTACTTAACATGCATTGCTAAACACTGTGTGCACCACGCAACGTGTGTTTGCTAAGGCATGTTAAACAGGAAGCAATGCACCATTAGTCAACATGGCATACAGTATACCAAAGACATGAGCTAATTTACCCCTTCAGTATGAGGACATTTTATTCCTGCTGATGCCACACGATTTTATTCAGCTTGGAGTGCGATCACATACTGGAGGGGACCTAGCCTCCCTTCAGTATGAGACCCCCTTCCTGAGTAAAATCGTCTGGCAGCAGCAAGAATACAATCATCTGGGACACAGCAACAATACACAGAAAAGATGTAACAATACTGAAGAGGTTCAAAAATACCAACATGGAAGGACATTTTATTCCTGCTGATGCCACACGATTTTATTCAGCTTGGAGTGCGATCTCATACTGGAGGGGACATAGCCTTCCTTCAGTAGGAGACCCTCTTCCTAAGCTGAGTAAAATCGTCTAGCAGCAGCAAGAATAAAATCAGCTGGGACACAGCAATAATACACTGAGAACAGATGTTACAGTACTGAAGAGGTTCAAAAATACCAACATGGAAGGACACTATTCCTGCTGATGCCCCACGATTTTATTCAGCTTGGGAGTGCGATCTCACACTGGAGGGGACATAGCCTCCCTTCAGTAGGAGACCCCCTTCCTAAGCTGAGTAAAATCGTCTGGCAGCAGCAACAATAAAAACATCTGGGACAGAGCAACAATACACTGAGAAAAGATGTAACAGTACTGAAGAGGTTCAAAAATACCAACATGGACTGGTTGTGATGCAGGCTAAATATCAACAAAATCACATTCCACTGAACAATATTTACTCTTCACTAACTTGGCCCAATTTTTCAGTCTTTTCCAGCTGTGTCACATAAGTGTAACTCGAGGCACAGAAAGGCAATGCTATTACTCATAATCCTTTTCACACTGTGCCTACTATCCTGTTAAGAAAGTTACAACTCATAATTCAGGCTGGAAAGATTAAAAATTTTAGGCCAAGCTAAAGTTCAGAGTATAATCTCAAGCAAACAAATAAAACTCAAATATAATGGCCACATTACTATAACAATGTGAAAGTGTGGACATCCTATATCTACCTATAGCCAGACACCTTGATCCTGTGAGGGTTCATATCTCCTCCCTGTCCACTTCCATCTACCTACCCTCCCCCTTATCATATACCTCCCCATATCTATCTCATCCTCAGCCCCACCCCCCCTGCCTCTCCCACCACCTCACTCACATACACCCTCCTGATGAAGATTCCTACCCACCATTCCACCAACTTACACCCCCCACCCTCTCCCTCCATTTTGTTCACACACTCACCTAGTTAGTCTTTCACACACCCCAACTTACACCCTCCTCTCACATACACTCTCCTGATTATGTTTCCTACTCTCCATTTCCCCAACTTACATCCCCCTCTCATATATCTCTCCACTCCATCCCTCCATCTCATAATCAGTCTCCACCTCACTCACATACACTCTCAGAATTAATCTTCCTACACCCCCCAACTTACACCCTCCTGTCTCATGTATCTCTCCACTCCATCCCTCCATCTCATCCTCAGTCTCCCCCTGCCACTTTCCCCACCTCCACCTCACTCACACAAACCCCTACTTAGTCTCACTCTCCATCCCCCCCCCACTTACACCTCCCTCTCATACCTCTATTCCATCCCTCCACCTCTCTCTCATACTCCACCCCCAACTTACACCCTCCTCTCCTATATACCTCCACTCATCCCTCCATCTCATCCTCAGTCTCCCCCTCCCTCTTACCCCACTCACATACACTCCTAGTTAGTTTCCCTCTCCATCCCATTTCAATTTCCAACATCCTCTACTCAATCCCTCAGTTTCCCTCTCCCCCTCCCTCCACCTCACACATTAGGGCCGATTCACACTACACGGTTCGTCTCCGTACGGCTTTCGTACGTTAATTTTTTCTTCTAAATCAATGGGGCTGTTCACACTATATTTTCCGTTTACTGTTCATCTCTCGTGCGGCTTTCACTCGTACGGATCGGCTACGTTTGGAAGAAATCTCTAACGAATGAAACGTATACGTATGGAAACGCTCAGTATCTCCACCGGTCACTGTGAACATCGATACGTATCAGTCACGCTGTGTTTACAGACGACAGAGGACAACTTCAGCCTGTCACTGCTTTTGGCCGTGAACAGTACTATAAGCAGTCATGAGTGATGAGAAGTTATTACAACTGGTCAGAGGCTACGAGGAACTATATGACATGGGCAACAGAAAATACAACGATAACCATGTGAAAGAAAAAATATGGAAATTTATAGGAGAGGGATTGGAAAAATTGGGTAAAATATTTAAATATTTCACTATTTTATTATAACAGTGTGACAAATAGCATTTTATCCTTCATTCTATTCATTACCATTCATAGGGTATCTCTTAACACCCTATCCATTACCATTCACAGGTTCTTCCAACATCCTGTTCATAACCATTGGTAGGTTCTCTCTCAACCCTCTTTATGCCCATGGAAGAGAACCAGTGGGACTTCAAGAATCTATTAAATTTCTTTTACAACGAATGCACCTTGTGGAGCATTTCCTCCCTGTCTAGTTATGTCTACTAAAGAGCTTGCATTGTTCGTGACATTCATGGTTGTAACATCAGTGGCATTGTCACCTAAGTAGTTGTGCAAAAATGAAAGTTGCAGCAAGCTGCTTTACACTAATTTCTGAGGCTTCTTGTCGGAGCCACAGCTGCACGCAGAGTGACGAGATCATGGACATATAGTGTGAACAGTGACATAGCAAATGAACCGTAACCCTACGAAGATGAACCGTATAGTGTGAATTGGCCCTTAGTCTCTCACTCCAGCCCTCCATCTCATCCTTGGTCTCCCCTCCTACCTCACTTACATACACTCCTAGTTAATTCTCTCCCTCTCCACTCCATCCCTCAGTCTCCCAATTCTAATTTATGGAGCATAGACAACCAAATGACATATGATTTCTTACTAAACTCGTGAAATGTTCCCATAACCTACCTACCAATAACAGATCTTTGGGGGGGGGGGGGGGGGAAAAAAGGCCACCTTATATTTTTTAAAGTAATGAAGTAATATTTCTCGCCTTTTAAGACTTCGTTCCCTTAAAAAACCTTAGAATAGCACTTCTAAAAAATTACAAGGTTACTTATGAACTGGCTGCTACAGTTTATATAACCCTTGTTAATTTCTTGGTCATAAACACACACACATCTTAACCAAGACTGGCTGGTTTAAAACTATTGCTCATGGTCTGGTGTAAGTAGGCAACTAATAAAGTACTGTATGTATAAAATCAGTAATGCTGATCCTGGCCTACCAAGCCATTCATACCCAGGCAACAGGTCTTTTAGTCCAACATGACAGATGAACACTACAGCAGGTAATTTTTAGGCAATGTTGTTCCCAGAACAATTTAAATCAATATTTTATGCAAGGAAGAAGGAACCAAATGCTAGAAAATCTGAACGACTGTTTCCCTCCAACAAAAAACTAAGTTAAAGGCCAAATTCAAGATAGTTCATCTTGAGTTGCTTGGACACAGCATTAAAAAGACTGGAGGGTCATAGGCAGTAGGAAGAAAGAAAAGCAGTTCCAGAGTTGACCTATTGCGTACATGAAGATTAACTCCTGCATTTGATAGCTGGACAGAAAAGGGATGAGAGTTTGCTGCTAGACAGGTGCTACGCACCCACCAGGGTGGTGGAGGGATGCAAGCAGACGTTTCGGAGGGGCAGTGACCATTGACACAACAGTACAAATGAGATAAACATGCAACAGTTGTAGTCAGATGGAATAAAAATTGGCAAGCTGCATCACTATGTGCCACTCATGCAATATGTCGAGATGTCTCAAATAATTTTTGGCCTGCACCAGGAGCATGCCTTTTTTTTTTTTTTTTTTTTTTTTTAGCTGCAGTTCTTTGGTTGTGTGTTTAGTATTTTGTTTAAAAGTTGCAGCAATATTTCACTCATTGGCAAAGCAACTGACGTTAGATTTAAAAAGCACAATTAATTTTACTACCTCTCAAATATCGGAAATTATAAGACTGCCTTGTCAAAATCAAGCTGTTTTTCATTAATCTTAAAAGGCGATAAACTCTACTCCACTAGAAAAAGTATTTAAACATTTATATTAAAGAAGCATTTACATTAAAGATGCATTTATTGGAATAAAGAAAATATGGTCAGCACATATAAATATATAAGTAATGGATGTGGGATCATGAAGGGCCGCAATATATTAAAATCTACACGAGTGAAGTTCTGCTGAAAAATCATATGGTCTGACTGACTGGCCAAGAGATGCTCCCACATCCACAAATACTGTACAGTGCATATACAGATGTCCTCGTTTTGCCACAGGTATGGCCTAAACTAACAGTATTCCCACCATACAACTGATAATGGAAAATTCTGCACCCTGACTAAGCTTTACAGAAACGCTTATCAACTGGAGGGGAAAAAAAAAAAAAAAAAAAAAAAAAAAAAAAAAAGAGCCAAAGGGGTTGTATAAAAAAAAGGGGGGGGGGGGGGGGGGTTTAAACACACACACACACACACACACAAAAAGGGGGGGGTAGGGGTTGCATTGTTTGAAAAAAATAAATACATAAGAGGGGTTGCACTGATTTAAAAAAAAAAAAAAAAAAAAAAAAAAAAAAAAAAAAATGGAGAGGGGCGGGAGAGGGGTTGCATTGTTTGATGGTCCATAACTATGAGGTATGACTGTCTTCTTGGTTACTTCATTTATTTTCCTATCGCTTACAAAGGCTTCAACATGCCTGCATAAGTTAGCCTTGGTCACCTAATGGCATCTCTCCATACTACTTGATCTCTGGCAGTCTCCCTGTCCAGTCCCATATCCCTGAGGTCTCACTCTGACTTCATCCCAGGTCTTTTTTTTAGTCTGCCTCTCACAACTCTACCCTAAACAATCACAGCTCTCACCCTCCATCCTCTCCACATGTCCATACCATCTCAACCTACCCCTCCTCATCACTACATCAATACATTCAAGTCTCATTCTTCTTAACTCTTCAACTGCAGTCCTAACACCCTTCCCAAGGCCTGTCATTCAAGGATGCACAACAAACAAATCTAATCATTGTCATTACTGTATGTTTAAGCCTATAAACATCCTCATCCTTCACTGCCCAGGTCTCACGTGCCACACACAAAGATCCCTTAGCACTGAGAGACAGCCCTCTCAATGTCAGGAGGCAACAGCTCCCTGAACTTCCTCCAGCCACTCCTTACCCTAGCCACACAGCTAACACCAGCTCCACCTCCAGCACATAGCATATCCTCAAAATAAAAATATTAAAAATCCTCTACACACTCAACAGCAAGACTAATCCTTTCATGCCTGAAATCTCCATATGCTCCCCCCTACACACTGCACACACCATGTCAGCATTTTTCACAGTCTACCTCTAACACCACATACACAGCCTCTCACCAACACTGAACAAGTCGCAATTCCTTCCCACACCCTAGTGGTAATCCACACATGGCCACATTCCCTCAGCTTTGACAGTACCACCACCAGCCCTAGATACCATCACCCTTGGTTACTAGTTCTATCGACCCTCCAATCGCACTACACACTGCCATCAACTGAGACAAAAGGGAACAGGGATCTCTCAGGTTTGATAACATGCTATAACACATTTAACAGACAATGGAGAACGTTGCCGTCATGAGATGGCAGTCTCCATGGTTACAGGTACTAGTCATATCAATGTGCTATAGCAATACACTTTACAGGTACAGGAGGCTTGCTTTCATGAGTCTCCTGGTTACTAGTCCTGCAGGTGGTAGGTGACTGTGATCATCCACGCACTTGATATACAGTGCAACCTCTTAAATTCGAAGTTCTTGTGTCCTTTTGGAAGTTTTGAAAAATTAGAACTTTTAATAAAGCATTTCTGTGCCTGTCTTAATTCTCATGGTTTAGACATGCTTTTGACCCAAGCATTGTAGTCTGGGCTAACTAGCTGGCTTCAGGCATCCTATTTTCCATTAACACTACCATTTCTCATCTCTTAACTCAAGGATCAGTACAATAATCGCTATAAACCATGAAGTGTTTCTTTCACATTTCCTTTCCTCATCTTGTGTATGTCCCCTTGTTCTAAAACACTTTGCAGTTGTATTCATATTTAACATCACTCAGTAAGTTGCAAGGGACAGTAATTATGCATTCATTTATTTACATAAAAACTACAGTACTGAACATGAATATTTACATCTTTCAGCAACCACCATCCACTCCTTGATGTAGCACTGCCCACTATCTACATCATTATTTTTGTTTCTGTCCTCCTCTCCCTATTTCTCACATCTTTCCTGTCAATTTTTATTACACCTTCCTTTTCAGGTGGCTTTACACTGAGTAAATGCCTAATGGTTTCCTGTAAGCCAGAAAACCATTTACAATGCTGGGTGGTAACCATATAACCAACCCATACGTGATGCTACACTTCACATATTGTGCACTGATTACACAGTTTATTTTATGACATTTTATGATATGTACAATTACTGCCAGTCTGCATTACTATAATCTTGCAGAAATATTGCAATCTCAGTGATGAAATACTTAATTACATGTGTGTGTGAAAAAAAAAAGGGATGGTGGTGGTGGTTTATATCTGCTCAAAAATAGATTGCACAGTGGTTTCACAGTGATGCAAATGATCTATCAGAATTACACTAAGACTGCTGCCTACCAACAATCATGCTTCAGTCAAAATTGATTAAAATCAGTTGACGTCTGACAATTGGTTGCGTGATAAAGGAATGTTTACCATAATTCCACTCAAAAACTTAAAAACCTTATCACACTGCTTTGTAATGTCATACACTGTCAGGTTTAACACCAACGCTATCTTTGATAACACCTGCAATAAGTTATTTACTCTGGTTTCAGTTGGTACAGCACTGAGAACTATCAAATTTGTCATACATGGTAGTTTCCATCACCAATCATTTCACAACACACACACTAAGTACTTGTGGATGCATTCTTATACTCCATCATTTTTGTTCCCAGCACTGGACTAATTGGTAAAGCCAGGACACCTGTTTGAAGCCACAATTATGGTCAAATTTGGATATGATAAAACCGACTCAAATAAGAAAGAGCTTACCCAAGAGGAGGAAAGGAAATTATTATTATCATGGGTGACCACACACTTTATGGTGAGGTCATCAGTACTAGATGGGTGTAGCTACGTATTTTTTTTTTTTTTAATAGTCTCTGGTTATTTCTGAGCTAGTTTTGGTAAATAAAAATGACATTTTTCATAAATTATGGCAAACTGAACTTTAAAGGTTGGCAAACTTTTGAGGTTGCACTGTAGTACTACCTATTCTTCCTTCAACTTAATCATTCTGTTTGTCCTCACTCCCTACTTCTCCCTTTCCTTCCTGTCATTTTTTCTCTTCTTTCCACTTCATGTGGTTTTACACCAGGTGACAGGCCTAATGGTTTCCTGCAGCCCAGGAAACCATTTACAATGTTGGGTGGTAACCATATCACCAAATAATGGGGTGATGTGGGGCCTGCTATGGTGCTCATGTTAACTGGATTATGCAAATGCAGCATCCATCCAGGAACCAAACCTCCACACTATTCAATGCACCTTGCTGTTGCAGGGCACTGTCTGCCACAAGGGAACACTGGTTCACTAAATGAGGTGGCAAGGACGTTGCTTGCCTGTGGTTGATGGGTCTGCTTGGCCAGCCAAACTGGGGTTCATCAACAACGTACTTCAATTCACAATGCCATCAAACAAAACATGCCCCAATTCCCTCCCTTATCCTCCAAGGCTGGTGGAGTACACGAGTCTCCATGGTTACTAGTCTAATACCTCCCTATCATCCCATAAAGGAAAATGGTGGACTACAGGATAAGAGCCAATTCAGCCAGCAGACCAACATGTTCCTGTTCAGATAAGCTTGGCCACAAAATACATCACTTCAGCACTACCATATAAACCAGCCAGGGAACACAATGACAATTACTTGGATTTAACGTACATGAAAACAGCACTTCATGACTAGCATAAACGAGGACTTTCTGTACACACAACTACACTTCTTTCACTTAAACTTGACCAAGACATATCCTTTGACAGCTGACTTAACTTAGTTCAGTAGCAAAGACACAATCACTGGCTCTACAACCTTTCCACCGCGCTGCATGACTAAGATCAATAATTTTGATCTAATACAGCATAGCTAAACACGATTCAAAGATGGTAATTTTAGGTCGTTGAAACCTTTCCACAGCACTTCTTCGTGACTAGCAAGGTATTTTAAGGCCAAGTTAAAGCAAAATGATTGAGATGCAGTTTTAACACATTACCAATCTTCTTCAAACATACAGCATATTCCTCTACCCAGCTGGCTTCATCTTGCCATCTTGGTATCTTCTTCATAGATCTTGTTGGACGCCATCTGGTTCCTGCAAATGCAACAACATATTAGCTGTGTTTTTATCTACACCCACACCCACTGACCTAACCTACAACACCCACTAACCTACTCTACACCTACACCCACTGACCTAATCCCCCACACACACACACAACTGGATTACCTAGACACAAGATCACAAGTTTAAATTCTGTACCTAAACAACAAGAGCCTATCTGCACAGACTGCAGTCAAGATTTAAGTTTCTCTTTCAAACTCAGAATGTGAAACTTGTATTAAAATGCCTCCTTATGTCCAAAACTGACAACTGTTTAATAATCAGCTGATGCAACACCTGACCTATCAAATCAAATCAAAATTTCAAGCTGAGCAACTTTGTATTTCACAAGCCACTACAATCCTTCCTTAAAGTCAAACTGAAATGCACCCAATAGTCAGCTTAGGCAATGGCTGAATAAATCAACAAAAGTTCAGGCTGAGCAGCTTTGTATTTCATAAAATCACTCAAAGCTCTCCAAGAGCAGATATTTACACTTTCCTTGGAGAGAAAAGAAAAGTAACACTTGTAGACCTGTTAGCTTTGCCACAGGTGAACAGACCTATCAATATTCCACAGCACATCTAGCTAGACCACCTTAACCCACCACCAGGCATCTACAGTAAACACAGCAGCACAACCACCTGACACATTCAAAGCATCAGACACCACCACCTTAACCCACTACACCACCAGGCACCTACAGTAAACACACCAGCACAACCACCTGCCACATTCAAAGCATCAGACAACACCACCTTAACTCACTGAACGACTTTGACGATGGCCAGATTTAGAAAAGACGGCAGAAACTGTAACCACTGCTAATACACCTAAAGATAATTCACCATACTCCCTGAGTGCTTTATCCATCTATATCTATTTATCTACATCTACTGAAGTAATTCTGGAGACTATTTCAAAGTCTGCATTACATGAGGAAGCTACTACAGTTTAAAAAAATCTTCCCAAACAAGAAATGAACAAAGTCAAGCAACCATTCAGTGCAAGATGCCTGGCCACTGCATTTAAGAGTGTCACAGCAGGAAGCACCAATAGAACCTACATACCAACGAACCTGCACCAAGTCACACTGGCTACATGGCACCAAGACTGGCATGAAAGCAGCTTTGGCCATGAAAGATGTGCTTGGTGATGAAACAGTTTGGTGTTAATGCACAAGGAGGAAGGCAGGATAGAGAGGAAGGAAGGCAGGATAGGTAGGAAGGGGAGGATAGGAGCAGTGTTAATGGCAGAGGCCTTCAACTATCCATGGCATAATACCAAATGTCTAGCCTGATAGTAGGGGGGTCAAATGTAGGGCCAATAGAATTATGGAAATATCAAGAAAAGGTGGGAACAGTAGAGAGAGGACAGGAAGGAGAGAGAAAGGAGATACAGTCACTGGTAAAAGGAAATGTTTCAGGCAGAAGGAGAAAGTCACAGGCAGGAGTAGAAAGTCGCAGCAGGCAGGAGGGAGAAAGTCACAGGCAGGAGGAGAAAGTCGCAGGCAGGAGGAGAAAGTCGCAGGCAGGAGGAGAAAGACGCAGGCATAGAGCAGGAGGAGAAAGACGCATGAGCAGGAGGAGAAAGACGCAGGCATTTTGTAAAAAAAAAAAAAATCAGGATTAATTCAAACTTACACAGTACTTCCAATTCCCTGACTCCCCTCAACATCTCTTCCTTAGTGATATATTTTTGGTTTTATTCTTGCTACTACTAGGGCAATTTTTACAACTCAGGGGGCTGGTACTCTTGAAGCACCTCCCTAACACCTCTTCCTTATTGATTTATTGTTTTATTCTTGCCACCACCAGGCATTTTTAAAACTCAGGGAGTGACTTACTAACTCTGATGGGGTTAATAAGGCTACATCTTCAGTTAAAAAATACAGGATTAAAAGATGACTCTGGAAATATTGCTATCGTATAGTTTATATAGACTTCTGGAAATATTGCTATCGTATAGTTTATACAGACTCTGGAAATATTGGCTATCGTATACGTTTTTACAGACTCTGGAAATACATAGCTATCGTATCATCTTATATAGACTCTGGAAATATTGCTATCGTATCGTTTATACAGACTCTGGAAATACAGCTGCCATCGTATCGTTTATACAGACTCTGGAAAGACAGCTATCGTATCGTTTATATACACTCTGGAAAGACAGCTATCGTATCGTTTATATAGACTCTGGAAATACAGCTTATCCATTATCGTTTTATATAGACTCTGGAAATACAGCTATCGTATCATTTATACAGACTCTGGAAATATTGCTATCTTATCATTTATACAGACACTGGAAATATTGCTATCGTATCATTTATTATATAAACTCAGAAAATATTGCTATCGTATTGTTTATATAGACTAAAATCATTGTTATCGTGTGCGTTTATTTACAGCAGACTCTGGAAATATTGCTATCTGTATGCGTTTATATTCACTCTAGAAATATTGCTCTTGTATCATTTATATAGACTGGAAATACAGCTATCGGTGCTCGTTTATATAGACTCTGGAAATATTGCTATCGTATAGTTTCAGAGAGAGACTGGAAATACAGCTATTGTATCGTTTATATAGACTCTGGAAATATTGCTATCGTATAGTTTACAGAGACTCTGGAAATACAGCTATTGTATGGTTTAAATAGACTGGAAATACAGCTGTCGTATCATTTATATAGACTGGAAATACAGCTACTGTATCATTTATATAGACGAAATACAGCCAGATCGTATCATTTATATAAACTGGAAATACAGCTATCGTATCGTTTATATAGACTCTGGAAATACAGCTATCGTATCATTTATATAGACTGGGCAAATACAGCTATCGTATCATTGGCTATAGACTGGAAATACAGCTATCGTATCGTTTATATAGACTGGAAATACAGCTATCATATCATTTATATAGACTCTGGAAATATTGCTCTCGTATCGTTTATATGCAGACTCATGGAAATACTGCTTATCATATCGTTTATAAAAGCTCCAACATGTTTGAATGCTGTCAGGTTTTCATAACATAATAGCAGCTTTCCTCCACACTGCTCAATCTTCTGGCAGCTCCCTATTCAATCCTAGCCCTGAGGTCACACCCTATGGCCTCTTCCCAGGTCTTTTCTTCAGTCTGCATCTCACCCCTACCCTCCAACCTTGCCACTTACCACCTTCCGCACCCAACTGTTGTTACTCTCAGCATTAAAAATAAAATCAAGGCATTTGAGAGAAGAAGAAGTACCAATGGAACTTAGAAATCTGCATATAAGACAAGGGCTTTACTATCACACCACTGATTTCCCTAGATAAACAGCTAAGGAAGAGGTGTTAGGGAGCTTCCTTCTGAATGCAGGGGTCTCAAAACTGACTCTAAGTTTAACCCCTAAAAATTAAATCATTACAGAAGAGATGTCAGGGAGCTTCCTGTTGTGTGTTAATTCACTCCTGCCACAGCCAATGGTTTTATCCAGCTCTGGGGATATTTTATTTACTGGATTGGGTAATAATGGCTATCTGTCTTCTGTTGCAAGTCTCAAAAGACTTAAAACTATATGGAAAAGTTAAGAATGAAACCTAAGGCACAAGGGGTGGCAGTGATCATTTCCTGGGATATGGCTGTTAGCACTGCCAATTTAACTGCAGCACACTTACTACAAATAATTCCACTTAGCAAAATTGATCAGATATTCATTCTCAGATCTTTAGTGGAAAAGTTTCTAGAGAAGGGAAAGAAGTTGTATGCGGCTTTCATGGATTTGGAGAAATCATATGACAGGGTGGATAGACTAGGATTGTGGAAAGTGT
>NW_027642748.1:0-14617 GCF_032717465.1 Coenobita brevimanus | reverse complement strand
AGGTCTTCAGTTATGAATGGTACATGAATTAATATTGATGTTTGTGTTACTGTTGCTTATAAATATGAATAATATTGCATGAAATCCTATACTTAGGAACAAAGGCTTCAATTTATAAGCTATGTATGCCTTGATTCAATTATCTGACGTAGCTCATGAACTGGGAAGTAAGTCACCAGATCTTGCCATCACCAGCATTCGAAATTCTTTGCATAAGTGCCCTGTAACGAACTCTAGTGTTGTCTAATTGCAGTAGAATTGTGTCAATATGTTCTGTGATGATGGAGAAGTGTTGGAAAAATGTTATGTTAACTTCCATTTCATTTATTTTATCTACACTTTCGAGAGCTGTGTTTTCTGCCTTTTTCAGATTTTTCACAATTGTCTTCATTGCTAGAGTTGCAGTCCCAGATAAATTTATCTTGGTATGTTAGTACGTGAGATATTTTATTAAATTTGTTGTTTATTTCTTTAAGGTCATCCCCTGTAGCCAATCCAAAGATGTTCCCAAGAACCGCACGACCCAGGTCGAACAAACCGCGCTTTTTGGCGAGTACATGATGTTGTCCCTGTCGCTCAATACCTCCGTTCCATGAGATGGGAGATCGCATCATGATGTGAGCTTAGTTGACTTTGCCTGTTCTATTTTCCATTTTGCATAACTCCACTATTTTCATTCATTTCCTTTTAGAAATATGTGTTTGTAATCATAGCTTCCTATCATGAAGTCCAGGGTTCGCATGGGCTCTGCGAGATTTTCTAGATAAGAAGGTAATTCATACAAGTAATCCAGACATATTTCAGTACTCATGACGTCTTTTACGATTGAATTCGTGGCCGTTGGAGCTATGAGGCCTCCTTGTCGTACCATGTGTTGGGGGTCTAAGTACCATATCCTCTTGCTATGTAGAGAATCCATATGTAAGTCCCTTCATCGCTATCTACCGAAAAAAAATCTATTAATTTCCTAATATGGTCATGCTGTATCGATGATAGTGATGATGTGTGGTACGGTTGATTGTTAATTCATTTATAGAAAGAGTTCGATATTTATTTCTCGTAAATGATGTACTGTAGATCTGATTGGAGCAGTTGCACCTATGTTTGATTGTTTGGTATATCACCTTAATTTCTTTAGTCGCTGTTGTTTTCAAGTTTGGTTTCTTTAGGTACGTTCGCCTGTTCGGTTGTCATCCGATGCTGAATAATTATTGGATAGTTCCTTGAAACTTGTTTTAAATTATCAAATGAACTTGTTTCCTTCGACAGTTGAGAGTGACTTAATTAAAACTTTGTTTGCTTTTATGTTAATTACTCCGTATGGGACTTCAAATTTTGGGGATAATTTCTTGTCTCATCGTAATGAATGATTCCATAAACAATATCTCCTAAGCTTTGATAGGTGAATCTCTTGCCTTCTTTGTTAAATCCCTTCCATCATTTCTTCCTTGGACATCGTTAATTGTTTTTTCGACTCTTTTGTGTATTGTCTGAAATTCACGTAAACGGAATTTAGAGTAATCATCGTAATTGTATATAGGCATGCTGTCATCTTCTAGGAGCTCATATGGTAGTTTTTTATTTACTGTCCCATATATAATGAAATGTGGTGTGTCACCTATGGATTTATTTATAGATCCATTAATTGAGTCTTTCTACTCTGGGAAGTCAACAAACTATCCCAGCTTGCATAATTTTCACTGAGAATGTGTCGTAGCACATCTAATACTTTTTTGTTTTGTCTCTACTAACCCTATTCGATGCTGGGTGATAGGCTAAAACGTTAACCTTTTTGATATTGTATTGTTTCGGCATATTTCTTGCAAGATCTCAGAATTAAATTCTCCTCCATTATCACTACATATTAGTACCTTTGGGGTAGTAAAGCGACATATTACATTATCTGTTATTGCCATATTTCAAGCTACTTTTTCTGCTGTCTTATCTTTTAATTGGAGCTAAGAAGCCATGACATAACGGGAAAAATGATCCGTTAAAGCTAGGAATAGGTATAGGTTATTATTTGTATGATAATGGCATCTTGAGTAAATCAACAGCGACAACATCCCATGGTTGATGTGGTACAGGGTAATTACCCATCGGTGCAGGTGTGATTGGGTATCCTTTTTTAGTGTTTTGCACATGATTCGCATCTCTATGATTGTTTATATCTTTTCGTAATTAAGGCCAGTAATATAACAGCTGGGCTTGTTTGAATGTCTTATCCTTTCCAGGATGTCCTGCATTTGGGCTATCGTGTATCGTTCGTAATACTTTGGGTATCATGTCATTAGGTACTACCAACTGGTTAGTATTTCTTTGGCATGTTTTGGTTTACATTTAGAGGTAATCTTGTATAATGTATTATTGACCACTGTGAATTGTTCGAGTGGATACACATGCAGTTTGGGTAATTGAATGTCATCTCCACTTTCTAATCCTTGTATATAACTTTGGACCATATTGGATCAAGTCTTTGTGCTTTGCGATATCATCGTGGTTTGGGATATTTCCTTTGAGATCTAATGACGCGACCTGAATTGTGTTCGGGTTCCTAGATAATGCGTCAGCTACTATGTTCATTTTACCTTGTATATAATGAAGTTGTACATTGTAGTTTTCAACTGTACACATTTCCATTCTTGCTCTCCTCCCAGAAAGGAGTTTTTCTTTAAACATACCGACTAGTGGTTTATGGTCGGTGAATAAGTGGATTTCGTAACCATATACCAAATCCTCGAAACTTTTGTAATGTGCAAAAACCACTGCAAAGTGCCTCTAAGTCTGTAGTGCAATAATTTCTTCTCTGCACCCTTTGTTTGTCTACTGGCAAATGCAATTGCGTTGATTCTTTCTTTTTTTATCTTCTTCCTGCTTCAGTACAGCCCCTAATCCTTTAACTGATGCGGTTCTGTACAAATAAGAAATGATTTTGTGTAATCCGGGCGGATATGCTAAAACAAGATGCATTTGTTAGTTTTAATTTGTGTAGATTGTTAAATGCCCTGTTTTGTTCCTCTTCCCATTGGAATATAGCATCTTTTTTGACTAGTTGGAATAGAGGAAAGGCTATATGAGGGAATTGTGGCAGGTACGAATGACCTATAGTTCAAAGCTAGACCTAAAAATTATCTAATTTCGCTCAGTCGTATCAGGAAAATCTCTCACTGCCTGTATTTTGTCATCAGTGGTGTGAATACCATTAGATCTTAATTTGTGGCCTAAGAAATTTATTTCCTTAAAGCTAAAATTTGCATTTAGAAAGCAAAAATTTTAAACCAGCATCACTTCAACCTTTTGTAAGAGTAAGTCTAATTTCTTGAGATGATCCGTAATATTCTTCGTTGCGCTTATAATATCGTCAAGATAAACAAATATTCCTTGGTCCTAAAAATTCCGGACAATACGTAATTCATAAGACACTTGATTGTGCTCTGGGGCTGTCCTCAGTCCCATCGGCATCCTTTGTATATTGATAGTGGTCTCTGTTTGTCGGTCGGAAAAGGCAGTGTATTTACGTGACTCCTTTACAACCGGTATTTGATAATAGCCATTTAGGAGATCGATGGTGCAGAATATATTATTCTCCGGTCCAATATTCTGTAGAACGTCGTTTAACAATGGCATGGGAGATCGGTCTGGGATTGTGTGATTGTTTAGTTTATGGTAATCTACTACCGCACGCATTTCTCCATTTCGTTTGGGCATGAAAAATAATGGGGCATTCCACGGGGACTGAAGGTTCAATAATTCCAAGTTTTAACATTTCATCGACATACTGATTTGCAAGTGTACGTTGGGAGTGTGGGATGCGGTAGGCTGGTACGAAAATTGGTGGTGTTTCTGGATGCACATTAATCTTATGATTAATCAGGTTAGTACACCCTAATTGTTCTCCGGGTAATGCTACGGTGTCCTTGTGTGTTTCCAGCAGTGTTAACAAATAATTTTCTTCATCAAATTCACCTGAGTGAATTAAATTCTGTTATGCTTTCTCTATCCATAGATTTTATCTCACTTGTCACTCCAGCTATAACTATTTCCTTCACAGGGGCGGGACATTTTTCAATATTAACTATGCAAGTCCCCTTTTCAACTGAACTTCCCCATTCTTGTGATTAATTATGAATATCTGAGTTTCCTCTTCGTCGTTCATCTGACATAATGCGTTTTCTACTGACAATCCCTTTACTGTACATAATTCTAGTAAGACAAGAACAGTACTATTCCGTAATTTGCTCTTTATGGTAACTTTCATGTAGGAATTATGTGGTATAACTAAATCATTGGTGAGATGGCTGGAAAAACTGATAAATCAGTACTTATATGGGTCACTAATTCTGGAGGCTGGTGTTGTGAGTGGATCTATACACTCATCTGTTTGTGTATATTTGTTTAAGCTTTTAATATTACCAATTCTTTTTCGTTCTCTTTTACTAATCGGTGAGGGATCTGATGGTATTTCCTCTATGAATTCATTGTCAAAGTCTTTTCCATTCATTTGTGGGAGTATAGTTATGTTCTCTGCTCTCATGGATCTTAAGCCAAATAACATGTGAGCTTTAATTGCTATGTTTTCAACGATATAGAAAAATGCAGAGAAAGGTCTTGTAGTCTCTGTGAAACTGATATTTAACCTTATCATACCTTTTACTGTAATTTTTTTTCCATCTACCGTATATAAATCTAAATCAGCTTCTTCCAGGAAAGTTACTTTCTTCTTATTTTTTAAGAATTCTGTTTATTTCTTCTTGTGTTATTAAGTTCACTAGAGAGCCTATGTCTAAAAATAAGGAAACATTTTGATCCTCACATACAGCTGGTATCAAGATACACTCATCTCCCAACTTGCCTCCTATGTGAATTTTAGACTTGCTTTTCTTTACGTTTGTTCGTTTTTGTCATGACTTGGTGTTCCCCTGATTTGAACATAGACACAATTTTTTCTACTGTTTTGCAGTCACTGGTCCAGTGCCCTTGGTATCTATGATGCCTACAGTAAGGACCAAATCCTTTGTCTTTTGTCTATCCTCTTTTGTTCTGATAAAGCATTCATACCTTGTGTGTCCTGGTTTTGCACAGTAATGACATAGAATGGACCTATCTCTTCTTGACCGTGACCTATGAGGTGACTTCCCATATGTAGTGTTGTTTATGGCGCGAGACCTGCTCGGGCTGCGCGAAAAACTAATGAAACTGCCTGTAGCCTGGTGTTTGTGATCGAACCCTCGTCACGTTTAGTTGTTTCTCTCCTGCTTTCAGGTCGCATCAATTTTGTTCTCTGTTTGGGCTCGGTGTAGATGTTTTCACAGCTGATACTGTCTCAGGTACTCATTCTACTAGAATGTGCGGGTGTGTCGGCCATACCTGCTTTACTGCACTGTATCTCAACCTCGTTCATTAAGTCTGTGGGGCAGCATCCATGGGGTGTACGCGATCGTCTTGGCGATCTTAAGGGTCCTATCAGCCAATTTACACAAGGCAGCTACATAACCAATGATGTCCACGATGAGGTCTGGGGACATCTTTCCATCATCTGTTATCCAATTTGAGTTTTCCAAAGTAACTAACAATGTTCTTTTGATTGTGGAGACATCAGCAGTTATTTCACTGAGCATATTTGTAGTGTGCTCCCTTACAAGATCTACAATTCATGTAATTCTGGAATTATATGGCAAGAAGTTCATACCTCCAGAAAATTTCTTCAGAAATTCAGTTTTAAATTAATCATATGTCCTAGCCTTAAGGAGCTTGTCTGATCTCAACAAATTGCTTGCTGGACATCTTTCCTAGCTTATGCAAGATGAAAAAATGGCAATTTTCTCTTGTTCATCGAGTATGTGGCGCATGATGAACATTTGTTCGCACTGACTCAACCAATGAAATGACGTCAATACGATCTTTTTCTGTGCTAGAGAATTTTGGGGCAGTTTTATCTTCATGGTAAACATAAACATGAGGTGAGGATGTTTGATCCGGTATTTGTTTCTTGATTCATTTTCACTGTTTGCTCTGTTAATTTAACTTGGACTTGTTTATCGTTGTGTGAGGGGATGGTCGAATATATTCGACCGGAACGGTGAACCCTGTTAAGTGTATTGGGATACGTGTGCAAGTCAGCGACAAAGTCCTCACTTGCTATGTCAGAGGGGTTTCCCACTCATCATCTGGAACTGACGTATTTATTTCTTGTTCTTTAGTTTGTGTTGAGTTTTGTACCATGGGTGTGTTGCCTTGGTGCTCTACTAACTGTGAATCTGTTGTTGGAGCTAATTGATTTTCATCTGGTATTAACGTGGGTTGTGGCGAAAATATCCCTGTCATTAAGATATGGTGTTATGAAATACGCCTTTTTTTTATTTATGTCTTAACTAAATAGATGAGTAAATGAGTTGTAATAAATGATAGATAGTGAGTGTATAAGTGTATATATAGAAATAAGTAAAGGAGTTGAATATACCTAATTTTAGCACTGAGATGAAATGAGTAAGTATAATTTCACTCACTTGATACAGATCGTGAGCCGTGTCGATGCAACTGTCGATCTCGGAAAAAATGCAGAGTTGATTGAAGATCTGTTGATAATTCTAGTGCTGTGTTGATGGACGATATTACTCAGGAAATTCCATGGACTGGTGCTTGTGGTGGTTAACAGCTGTCACAGGCAAACCTCAGCATAGAACGTCGAATGTCCAACTCAATACTGTGGAAATAAATGAGTATGAGTAGGAGCTATGTGAATTATGAGTAATGAGTAGTGGGTGAGAAGTGCCTGGTGTCAGTCACACCTTGCTTGGCATGGCCCTATGTCAGCAAACTCGCTTTGTGATGTCATCTCAGCACATGGTGACGTCAGCTTCCCACACTGGTAGCTGTGGTGAGTTAACTGAGTAGTGATGCGTAACCTGGGTGAAGATAGGTGAGTAAGACGCGTTATAAATGTGGCTCTGGTGTTTTGCTGCATGTCTTGACCTCTGTGTCAGCGATGGAGGTAGGTGGGAGAGAGTGATGGGGTTTTGTGTGCTTGTTTCTTTGATCTTTCTTTTTCTTTTCTTGCTTTTTTTTTATTCTTCTTCCTGCTGGTTGAAGTTATGTGATGATTATAGAGTTGTTTTCTAGACTAGTAGGCTCATTGCATTGTAGGCTGTATTTTGTAGGAATTCACTTTAGAACTGACGCTAATCTTGTAGAGTCTGACCTGCTTTTGTAGAAATTCGCTTTTTGATTCGGAGACGATGTCCGTAGATTCGCTAGCCAACAAATGTCACTCTCGATTCTTGTAGTAGAAATTGAAGATGAATACAGTGAGTTGATCTAAATTTATTATCTTCAGAGAAAATCTAAGTTGAGCAGGGTATGTCTTACAGAGACAATATAATAAGTAAGTCTAGTTGGGCATAATGGGATAACATACAGAATCATATTTTACTTTTCTCTTGATTGCTTATAAAATTAAAATTATAAAACACATATGGAAGTGTAAATTGTGTCATGGTCTCTTACTGTGTACTTTGTAATATTTATGATGATGAAAAATATATATATATATATATATATATATATATATATATATATATATATATATATATATATACATATATATATATATATATATATATATATATATATATATATATATATATATATATATATATATATATATATAATTGCTTAGTTCGTTAACTAAGTGATAGTATTTCATGGATAGTTAAGTAAGTGGTGAAGTGTTGATTAATACAATCTTGGTTAGAATAAATCAACTCTTTAAAACAGCAGTGAAGCTACAGTTGTGATATTTGTTGATTGTTGATTACAGCTGGGGTCAAGACACTCGCTTTCTCTTCTGGTAGTAAAGGTCAACTGTCACATCCGTCACTTGGTAGGGTTTGTTTGAGGTAGGTCAGGTAGGTGTCGTTGCTGGGGTAGGCAGACAGGCTGGCAGGCAGACAGATGCAGAATGGCAGGATGGTGTTGTCAGGCACTCGCACTGATTGACATGTTATGACGATCTTCACAAATGAAGACACTGCTGACCTGCTGCCTCACTGTGGTAGTGATGGTGAAGAAGATGGTGGGGAAGAAGATGGTGGGGGTCGTGGTGGAGAAGGTGGGGGTCATGGTGGAGGGTGGCGGAGGTTCAAGGAGAGGGAAAATGTGTTGATGTTACCTCACCATTTTGGGTCAACACACCGATGCTCTTCCTCCTTTCTCACTTTCCTTGTTGTTGTTTGTTTTTCTGAACGTGTAGTGTGTCACGAGTTGGCGCGATTCTCTATCTAAATAAACTCGTTACATTGAACTTTGGTGGGAAACTGCGAATTCTAGTGAATTCCCATAAGTATCACTCAGTCAACCGCCACGTATTCACCCGATCGGGAGTGCTTTCAGAACATTTTTCACTGTTTCATAAGTGATCGTTCTTGTGCGCGATATTAGCGCTTTCGCGGAGTGATTTATTATGGGCGTGTTTCGCTCACTCTCCTTCCGTTAGCCGTTACCAGTTAGCGGCTGGCCCCCCTCGCCTCTCTCTCACAATTTGAATTTAGTCAGGATTAGAGCGCTGTGGGACTAGGTTCGTTGGCCCAGCTTGGGGCAGCGTGTGTACAACGAGTTCCTGAATCCCCACCTAGCGTGAATCGGCAAGAGGTTCAGCGTGTGTGGCAGTGTCCTTCCTCAGCAACGACGCCCAGTCCATTCCACTTAGCCCACTCTCTGACCAGTATTTCTTTTCGTTTTTCCTAGGCTTAAGAGTTTAGCTTTTGAGTGAGCGAGTGAGTGTGTTCTTATTTTGAATTCATTTTGAAACATGTAATGTAAATTTAACTCATTGTAATCAATAAATTAACAGTTGTTTTTCTCGAGCTTAATGTAATTTAAACTCGAGTTTTATTTATCCACATTAAGCTTATTTCACTTATAACTCCTAGTTTGCATAAACGCTTTGCATTATTCATACTGGTACTTAGGCCAGTCCTTTTGTATTAAGCTTAATATCCGTTGTGCAACCAGGAGTTAAAGCAGCAGCAAGAGCCTGTGTATCATTAATAGCATTAGATATTGATTGTCAGGGGTGGAGTCACTTTCTCTAGAGGCTAACAGTACCAATAAACTGCACGTATGAGTAGTCTCTGCTGTGCACTGTTGAGAAAGGTTATAAATTCTCATCCTTAGAGAAAGGGCGAAGTAACCAGGTATAAAGTAATCATTGCTTGATTTTCACAAGTCAGTTCTTTGTCCTGTACTCAAGTATTATTGAATATTATTCTTTATCATTGTATATTCTTCAAAAACCCTGTGACATCTGGCGACCTCATTCCAGGATATTAACTCCTAGCTCTGAAGTTATTCACAAGAATATACTCGCTCACTCATACTTAGGTATTTATCATTAAAGTCTATAAGCACTATCTTACTGGTGATTATTAATTCATTTTTATCAATTTTAAGTAATAGTTTTCAGTCAGTGTTTTATTTAATTTTCTTTCTTTACCAGTCTAACTACATAAAACTGGTCACCACTAACCTGGGCTTATATTCTTTATTCTCAATTATTGGCATCTTTCTCTGCAAAATAGCAGTCAGTGCTTAGTCTCTACTTCACTTAGATTGACTTAGAATCATGTCTACCAACGTCTGTGTACAGGAAGCTAAAGATATGGGGCTTACAGACCCCAAAGAAGTAAAGGTTTACGTCCTCTCTCGGTTTAATTACGAGCAGCAACACGAGAATGATGCTCGTGAAGAGCGTATAATCCAACGTGAACACGAGCAAGAACAATGTCAATACGAACGAGAACAACGTGAATATCAGCGAGAACAACGTGAACACGAGCAAAAACAACGCGAACTCGAGTTAGAACAACGAGAGAGAGAACGTGAACACAAGCGAAAACAGCACGATGAACGAGAGAGAAGGTCAACACGAGTTAGAAAAAGGAGAGAGAGAACGAGAACATGAATGTGCCAAGCGAGAAGCACATGAAAAACATGAAATTGAGATGTTGAATTTCAAGCGTACTCCTTGGCTTAAGACACATTTGGTGCAGCTGGCCCAAGCTCCATGAGCGCTATCCCTGCACATATTATGGCGACCCCACACATCAAGCTTCCTCCATACAAGGAAGGCGAGCGAATCGAGCCATACATAGCTCGTTTTGAAGGCCTAACTCAACTTTACCAGCTGGATGAGGCAGCTAAACGGCTTCAGTTTCTTAGCCTGTTTGACGGCCCTGCGGTCGATATTCTCTACAGAATTCGTGGAGACAATCTCACATATGAGATGATGAAGGCCGCACTCGTCAAAGCATATGGTCTCACAGCAGACGAAGCCAAGAGTCAGTTTATGAGGGCGTGTTTACAAGAAAAAGAGACTGCCTTTCAGTTTCTTGGCCGGCTTACTGCTTGTAGTAGGAATTGAAGATGAATACAGTGAGTTGATCTTAATTTATTATCTTCAGAGAAAATCTAAGTTGAGCAGGGTATGTCTTACAGAGACAATATAATAAGTAGGTCAAGTTGGGCCTCTATTCTTGTTCACTCTCACCACTACCTGTCGGTTCTAATGCTAGCCTCCTTCTGAGTTCTGCTTCCTAAATTCTGGTGAAGCAGGGGTCGTGTCACGTGTGTTACACTGTGGTTGGAAAGTTCCAGAAACCTGTGTGTGAGTATGTGTGTATATGTGTGTATGGTCACTAGGCTTTGTTCGTATGCTATCTCGCTGACACACTACCTATATCATCCCCTGACTTGCTACTTCCTGTGTATTGTCAACATATCCTCAGTTAACTTGCAAGATTATTTCCCTTTCCCAGGCTTGCCTGGAACTCCGTCCATCCATCTATTTATCTGTCTATCTATTATGATTTGTAATTATAAAATGGACTCATAACATTGCTCAGCCAATGCCGCTGAAAGGTCCTCCGACAGCAATCATTATTGACATATGCTAATCTATTAGTAAATAATATTGATTATAATAGTGTATACATATGATATTGATAGTAAATTGCAATGATCCAGTAATATTACGTTTTAAACAAGTTGTATACATATTTGAATAAATGCACTAAAGGTAAACTATTTAATTGTAATACAGTATGTACATGGGTTATTGTAGTGAAATGCATACATGCAAGAAAAAAAATAGTTTAAAATTAAGATTATGGTAAGAGTTATTAATATTTCTTTTAAAGATAATGGTACTGGTATGCCATACTTCTATATCATGGGTCATTCTTCTTTGTATTTTTTTTTTTTTTATATATATTTAATACTATATACAAAATATGTGCACTTCATTCAAGGGGGTTAACTTCGATGTTAACTCTCCCCCCACTAAATACTGACTCCAAATTTGCAATTCTTCCATGCATTCTGTGCATTGCGAACAGCAGTACTGCATATACAATGCAGAAGATTATAAAGACAGTAGATGCTGGGCAATACACATAATATGGGTTGAACATACTGAAACTCAAATCTTCCCAGGGCTTCATTGTTTCATTGATCAGTTGCATAGTTTCAAACTTAGGTGAAGTCAACTTAATACTTGTGCTCACGTTTAAGTCCATATCAGGCAGTGGGTGGAAATGTTTGTGTGTATGACAGAGGATGGCGTAGTGATTGATGGTGGATAAAGTGGACATGGATGGTGTAAATACCGGACAGTAGTCTGGTACTATGTATAATCCTGAGGCTGAAGTATTAGATGGTGGTATATCTTGACAGACTATGTAAACTGATGTGTTATGAGTGAATTAAAAAAAACTGTGAGTGTCGGATGCGTTGATGGTGTACAAGCTTATCTGGAGCAAAAGTGAAGTTGCAATGATTATGAATATTGTTATTTCTGATGATAGCCATCTCACAAGGGACTGTATCAGTAGGCTGAAACGTGAAAATGTACGCAGGACAAAGATGAACAGTATGTAAGGATGTGCAGCACTTTCATTCAATCATTGATTCACTTGCGAAAGTGACAGTGTTCCATCTCTTGGAGACCAAGATGAGTTCGGTGTCTGTGTTGATGTTGATGATGACCAAATTGTTATTATTTTTAGAGGGGAAGAGGTGTATTTGGTATACTGTGAACAGGTCTTCAGTTATGAATGATACATGACTTACTACTGATGTTTGTGTTACTGTTGCTTCTAAATATGGATAATACTGCATGAATTCCATACTTAGGAACAAAGGCTTCAATTTATGTTTATGTATGCCTTGACTAATTATCTGACGTAGCTCATGAACTGGGAGTAAGTCAATTGTGATCTTGCCATCGCCAGCATTCGAAATTCCTTGCATAAGTGCCCTGTAACGAACTCTAGTGTTGTCTAATTGTAGTAGAATTGTATCAATATGTTCTGTGATGATGGAGAAGTGTTGGAAAAGTGTTATGTTAACTTCCATTTCATTTATTTTATCTACACTTTCGAGAGCTATGTTTTCTGCCTTTTTCAGATTTTTCACAATTGTCTTCATTGCTGAGTTATGTCCTGTGATAAATTTATCTTGGTATGTTAGTACTTGAGCTATTTTATTAAATTTGTTGTTTATTTCTTTAAGGTCATCCTCTGTACCCAATCCAAAGATGTTTTCAAGAACTGCACCACCCAGGTCGAAACAAACCGCGCTTTTGGCGAGTACGTGTGATGTTGTTCCTGTCCCTCAATACCTCCGTTCCATGAGATGGGAGATATTGTATCATGATGAGCTTAGTTGGACTTTGCCTGTTCTATTTTCCATTTCGCTAACTTCACTATTTCACTCATTTCCTTTGTGTTATGTGCTTGTAAAACATCACTTCCTATCATGAAGTCCAGGGTTCGCATGGGTTTCGCGAGATTTTCTAGATAAGAAGGTAATTCATAAAAGTAATCCAGACTTATTTCAGTACTCATGACGTTTTTTACGATTGAAGTCGTGGCCGTTGGAGCTATGAGGCCTCCTTGTCGTACCATGTGTTGGGGGTCTAAGTATGCATATCTTCTTGCTATGTAGAGGAGAATCCATAGCATAAGTCTCTTCATCGCTACCTACTGAAAAAAAAAATCTATTAATTTCCTAATATGGTCATGCTGTGGTCGATGATAGTGATGATGTGCGGTACGGTTGATTGTTAATTCAATTATAGAAGGAGTTCGAAATTTATTTCTCGTAAATGATGTACTGTAGATTTGATTGGAGCAGTTGCACCTATGTTTGATTGTTTGCTATATCACCTTAATTTCCTTTTATAATCATTGGTGTTTTCTTGCTTGGTTTCTTTAGGTACGTTCGCCTGTTTGGTTGTATGCGATGCTGAATAATTATTGGATAGTTCCCTTGAAACTCGTTTTAAATGGTCAATATGAACTTGTTTCCCTTCGACACTTGACAGTGACTTAATTAAAACTTTGTTTGCCTTTATGTTAATTACTCCGTATGGGCCCTCAAATTTTGGGGATAATTTATTGTCTCTCGTATGAATGATACCATAAACATTGTCTTCTAAGCTGATAGGTGAATCTCTTGCCTTCTTGTTAAATCCCTCCGTCGTTTCTTCCTTGGACATCATTAATTGTTTTTTGACTCTTTTGTGTATGTCCTGGAATTCACGTAAACGGAGTTTAGAGTAATCATCGTAATTGTATATAGGCATGCTGTCATCTTCTAGGAGCTCATATGGTAGTTTTTTATCTGTCCCATATATAATGAAATGTGGTGTGTCACCTATGGATTTTTTTTATAGATCCATTAATTGAGTCTTCTACTCTGGGAATCCAATCATCCCAGCTTGCATAATTTTCACTGAGAATGTGTCGTAGCACATCTAATACTTTTTTGTTTTGTCTCTCTACTAATCCATTCGATGCTGGGTGATAAGGTAAAACGTTAACCTTTTTGATATTGTATTGTTTACATATTTCTTGTAAGATCTCAGAATTAAATTCTCCTCCATTATCACTTATTAGTACCTTTGGGGTACCTTGTATATAATGAATTTGTACATTGTAGTTTTCAACTGTACATTTCCATCTTGTTCTCCCAGAAAGGAGTTTTTCTTTAAACATACTCACAAGTGGTTTATGGTCGGTGAATAAGTGGATTTCGTAACCATATACCAAATCTCGAAACTTTTGTAATGCAAAAACCACTGCAAGTGCCTCTAAGTCTGTCGTGCAATAATTTTTCTCTGCACCCTTTGTTTGTCTACTGGCAAATGCAATTGGTTGATTCTTTCCTCTTTTATCTTCCTGCTTCTGTACAGCCTCTAATCCTTTAACTGATGCGTCTGTACAAATAAAAAATGATTTTTATGTAATCCGGATATGCTAAACAAGATGCATTTGTTAGTTTAATTTCTAGATTGTTAAATGTCCTGTTTTGTTCTTCTTCCCATTGGAATATAGCATCTTTTTTGAGTAGTTGGAATAGAGGAAAGGCTATATGAGAGAATTGTGGTACGAATGACCTATAGTTCCCAGCTAGCCCTAAAAATTGTCTAATTTCGTCAGTCGCATCAGGAAAATCTCTCACTGCCTGTATTTTGTCATCAGTGGTGTGAATACCATTAGAACTTAATTTGTGGCCTAAGAAATTTATTTCCTTAAAGCAAAATTTGCATTTATGAAGCAAA
>NW_027642747.1:0-999 GCF_032717465.1 Coenobita brevimanus | reverse complement strand
ATATTTAAACCAGCATCACTAACCTTTTGTAAGAGTAAGTCTGATTTCTTGAGATGATCCGTAATATTCTTCGTTGCGATTATAATATCGTCAAGATAAACAAATATTCCTTGTCCTAAATTTCCGGACAATATGTAATTCATAAGACACTGGAATGTGCCTGGGGCTGTCCTCAGTCCCGTCGGCATCCTTGTATATTGATAGTGGACTCTGTTTGTGGAAAAGGCAGTGTATTTACGTGACTCCTCTGCAACCGGTATTTGAAAATAGCCATTTAGGAGATCGATTGTGGAGAATATACTATTCTCCGGTCCAATATTCTGTAGAACGTCGCTTAGCAATGGCATGGGAAATCGGTCTTGGATTGTGTGATTGTTTAGTTTATGGTAATCTACTACCGCACGCATTTCTCCATTTCGTTTGGGCATGAAAAATAATGGGACATTCCACGGGGAGACTGAAGGTTCTATAATTCCAAGTTTTAATATATCATTGACATACTGATTTGCAAGTGTACGTTGGGAGTGTGGGATGCGGTTGGCTGGTACGAAAATTGGTGGTGTTTCTGGGTGCACATTAATCTTGTGATTAATCAGGTTAGTACACCCTAATTGTTCTCCGGGTAATGCTACGGTGTCCCTGTGTGTTTCCAGAAGTGTTAACAAATCATTTTCTTCATCAAATTCACCTGAGTGAATTAAATTCTCTTTTATGCTTTCCCTATCCATAGATTTTATCTCACTTGTCACTCCAGCTATAACTATTTCCTTCACAGGGGCGGGACGTTTTTCAATATTAACTATGCAAGTCCTCTTTTTCAACTGAACTTCCCCATTCTTGTGATTAATTATGAATATCTGAGTTTGCCTTTCGTCGTTCATCTGACATAATGTGTTTTCTACTGACAATCCCTTTACTTTACATAATTCTTCTAAAACAAGAACAGTACTATTCCGTAATTTGCTCTTTATGGTAACTTTCATGTAGGAATTAGGTGGT
>NW_027642746.1:0-10629 GCF_032717465.1 Coenobita brevimanus | reverse complement strand
GTTCTTTGTCCTGTACCAATATTATTGAATATTATTCTATCATTGTATTTTTCAAAATTGCATATTCCAGATATACTCCAGCTCTGAAGTTATTCACAAGACAATACTCGCCCACATACAGGTATTTATCATTAAAAGTCTATAAGCATATCTACTGGTGATTAAATTATTTTTATCAATCATAATAGTTTTCAGTCAGTGTTTTATTTAATCTCTTTACCCTAACTACATAAAAGGTCACAATGGGCATATATCTATTCTCAATTAGGCTGTTCTCTAAAAATGCTTATTATCAGATTGACTGATCTACCAACGTCTATGTTTAAAGATATGTTTAAAAAGAAGAGTATTCATGTCCTTCCTCTTTCTACAGAGAATGATGGAAGATGCATTAATGTGAACACATAGACATGTGAATAGAAGCCAGAGCAATGGAACAGAGCAAAATAAGCAATAGTTCAACATGGAGAGAATAAAGATAAATGAGGAACGCGAGAGAACTGATTTGATGAGCAAATGAGAGAGAAGAGAACATGGTAGAAGCAAGAAAAAGTATATAAGACTCCTTGTTGTGTTGACACATCTGGTGAGAACTTTGATGACTGAACACAGGGAAGGCAGAAGAGGCATCATATCGTGAATGACTCACTTTGCCAGCTGGATGAGAGCTCAGTTTCTTAGGTTTATTTTGCTTCGATTTTTTACAGTGTGGAGATAATACATATGAGATGATGGCTATAGAGCACAGAAAGAGACGACAAATCAGTTTATGAGGGTTTTACAAGAAAGAGTGTTCAGTGACTTACTGCTTGAAATTAAGATGATACAGTGAGTTGATCTTAATTTATTATCTTAGAGAATCTACTTGATTGTTATACATATGATTAATGCTGAGTTCTGTTTTTCTGGTGAATATCTGTGGACACTCTTATAGTTGCATGGTCACTTGTCGTATGTTATCTACAATCTATATCTTCTGATTTTCTTCCTGCGTATTGATATATTTCATTAATTAAAATGTCTTCCTTAACTGAGGATATGTTGACAATACACAGGAAGTAGCAAGTCCAGGGGATGATATAGGTAGTGTGTCAGCGAGATAGCATACGAACAAAGCCTAGTGACCATACACACATATACACACATACTCACACACAGGTTTCCTGGAACTTTCCAACCACAGTGTAACACACGGCTGATTAACGACTGACCCTGCTTCACCAGAATTTAGGAAGCAGAACTCAGGAAAGAAGGAAACTAGCATTAGAACCATTGACAGGTAGTGGTGAGAGTGAACAAGAATAGGGCCCAACTTGACCTTCACTTATTATATTGTCTCTGTAAGACATACCCTGCTCAACTTAGATTTTCTCTGAAGATAATAAATTAAGATCAACTCACTGTATTCATCTTCAATTCCTACTACAAGCAATGTAAGCCGGTCAAGAAACTGGTTTTGAACGGCAGTCTCTTTTCTTGTAGAAACACGCCCTCATAAACTGACTCTTGGCTTCGTCTGCTGTTGAGACCGTATGCATTGACGAGTGAGCGAGCCTTCATCATCTCATATGTGAGATTGTTCCACGAATTCTGTAGAGAATATCGAGGGCAGGGCCGTCCAAACTGTTCAAGGCTAAGAAACTGAAGCCGTTTAGCTGCCTCATCCAGCTGGTAAAGTTGAGTCAGGCCTTCAAAACGAGCTATGTATGGCTCGATTCTGTTCGTTCCTTCCTTGTATGGAGGAAGCTTGATGTGTGGGGTCGCCATAATATGTGCAGGGATAGCGCTCATGGAGCTTGGGCCAGCTGCACCAGATGTGTCTTAAGCCAAGGAGTCCGCTTGAGGCTTCAACATCTCAATTTCACGTTTTCTTTCGTGTGCTTCTCGCATGGCACATCCATGTTCTCGTTCTCTCTCTCCTTGTTCTAACTCGTGTTGACGGTTCTCTCTCGCGTTCCCTCGTGCTATTTTCGCTTGTGTTCGCGTTCCCCCTTCTCTCTCGTTGTTCTAACTCGAGTTCGCGTTGTTTTTTGCTCGTGTTCACGTTGTTCTCGCTGATATTCACGTTGTTCTCGTTCGTATTCACATTGTTCTCGCTTGTGTTCACGTTGGATTATACGCTCTTCACGAGCATCATTCTCGTGTTGCTGCTCGTAATTAAACCGAGAGAGGACGTAAACCTTTAACTTCTTTGGAGGTCTGTAAGCCCCATATCTTTAAGCTTCTACTGTACATAGACGTTGGTAGACATGATGCTAAGTCAATCTAAAGTGAATTAGAGACTAAGCACTGACTGCTATTTTGCAGAGAAAGATGCCAATAATTGAGAATAAAGATTATATTGCCCAGGTTAGTGGTGGGAGACCAGTTTTATGTAGTTACACTGTGGTAAAGAAAGAAAATTAAATAAAACACTGACTGAAAACTATTACTTAAAATTGATAAAGTAATGAATTAATAATCACCAGTAAGATAGTGCTTATAGACTCTAATGATAAATACCTAAGTATGAGTGAGGCGAGTATTGTCTTGTGAATAACTTCAGAGCTAGGGAGTTAATATCCTGGAATAGAGGTCGCCAGATGTCACAGGGTTTTTGAAGAATATACAATGATAAAGAATAATATTCAATAACCATACTTGAGTACAGGACAAAGAACTACTTGTGAAAATCAAGCAATGATTACTTTATGCCTGCTTACTTCGCCGATTCTCTAAGGACGAGAATTTATAACCTTTCTTCAACAGTGCACAGCCGAGACTACTCACATGTGCAGTTTATTGGTACTGTTAGCCTCTAGAGAAAGTGACTCCACCCCTGACAATCAATATCTAAATGCTATTAAATGATACACAGGTTCTTACGCATGCACGTGTAACTCCCTGGTTGCACAACGGATATTAAGCTTGAATACAAAAGGACTGGCCTAAGTACCAGTTATATGAATAATGCAAAGCGTTTATGCAAACTTGGAGCTATAAGTGAAATAAGCTTAATGTGGAGAAAATAAAACACGAGTTTACATTACATTAAGCTCGGGAGAAAAACAACTTGTTAATTTATTGATTACAATGAGTTAAATTTACATTACATGTTTCAAAATGAATTCAAAATAAGAAAAACACTCACCGCTCACTCAAAAGCTAAACTCTTAAGCCTATAAAAAACGAAAAGATATACTGTGGTCAGAGGGAGTGGGCTAACCTGGAATGGACTGGGCGTCGTTGCTGAGGAAGGACACTGCCACACCACGCTGAACCTCTTGCCGATTCACGCTAGGTGGGGATTCAGAATCTCGTTGGCCCACACACGCTGCTCAAGCTGGGCCAACGAACCCTAGTCCCACAGCGCTCTAATCCTGACTAAATTCAAATTGTGAGAGAGAGGCGAGGGCGGGCCAGACGATAACTGGTAACGGCTAACGGAAGGAGAGTAAGCGAAACACGCCCATAATAAATCACTCCGCGAAAACGCTAATCTCGCGCACAAGGACGATCACTTATGAAACAGTGAAAAAATGTTCTGAAAGCACTCCCGATCGGGTGAATACGTGGCGGTTGACTGAGTGATACTTATGAATTCACTAGAATTCGCAGTTTCCCACCAAAGTTCAATGTAACGAGTTTATTTAGATAGAGAATCGCGCCAACTCGTGACACACTACACGTTCAGAAAAACTAACAACAACAAGGAAAGTGAGAAAGGAGGAAGTGCATCGGTGTGTTGACCCAAAATGGTGATGTAACATCAACACATTTTCCCTCTCTTTGAACCTCCGCCACCCTCCACCATGACCCTCACCTTCTCCACCACGACCCCCACCATCTTCTTCCCCACCATCTTCTTCCCGACCACCACTACCACAGTGAGGCAGCAGGTCAGCAGTGTCATTATTTGTTAAGATCGTCATAACACGTCAATCAGTCCGAGTGCCTGACAACACCATCCTGCCATCCTGCACCTGCCTACCTGCCAGCCTGTCTGCCTACCCCAGCAACGACACCTACCTGACCTACCTCAAACAAACTCTACCAATTGACGGATGTGACAGTTGACCTTTACCACCAGAAGAGGAAAGCGAGTGTCTTGACCCCAGCTGTAATCAACAATCAACAAATACCACAACTGTAGCTTCACTGCTGTTTTAAGAGTTGATTTATTCTAACCAAGATTGTATTAAACAACACTTCACCACTTACTAAACTATCCATAAAATACTATCACTTAGTTAACGAACTAAGCAATTCTATATATATAAATATAAATATATATATATATAAATATATATATATATATATACATATATATTTCATCATCATAAATATTACCAAGTACACAGTAAGAGACCATGACACAATTTAAACTTCCATATGTGTTTTATAATTTTAATTTTATAAGCAATCAAGAGAAAAGTAAAATATGATTCTGTATGTTATCCCATTATGCCCAACTAGACTTACTTATTATATTGTCTCTGTAAGACATACCCTGCTCAACTTAGATTTTCTCTGAAGATAATAAATTTAGATCAACTCACTGTATTCATCTTCAATTCCTACTACAAGAATCGAGAGTGACATTTGGTGGCCAGCGAATCTACGGACATCGTCTCCGAATCAAAAGCGAATTTCTACAAAAGCAGGCGAGACTCTACAAGATTAGCTTCAGTTCTAAAGTGAATTCCTACAAAATACAGCCTACAGTGCAATGAGCCTACAAGTCAGAAAACAACTCTATAATCATCACATAACTTCAACCAGCAGGAAGAAGAATAAAAAAAAAAGCAAGAAAAGAAAAAGAAAAACCAAAGAAACAAGCACACAAAACCCCATCACTCTCTCCCGCCTACCTCCATCGCTGACACAGAGGTCAAGACATGCAGCAAAACACCAGAGCCACATTTTTAACGCGTCTTACTCACCTATCTTCACCCAGGTTACGCATCGCTACTCAATTAACTCACCACAGCTACCAGTGTGGGAAGCTGACGTCATCATGTGCTGAGATGACATCACAAAGCGAGTTTGCTGACATAGGGCCACGCCAAGCAACGTGTGACTGACACCAGATACTTCTCACCCACTACTGATTACTCATTATTCACATAGCTCCTACTCATACTCATTTATTTCCACAGTATTGAGTTGGAACCTCGACGTTCTATGCTGAGGTTTGCCTGTGACAGATGTTAACCACCACAAGCACCAGGCCATGGAATTTCCTGAGTAATATCGTCCATCAACACAGCACTAGAATTATCAACAGATCTTCAATCAACCCTGCATTTTTCTTCCGAGATCGACAGTTGCATCGACACGGCTTTACGATCTGTATCAAGTGAGTGAAATTATACTTACTCATTTCATCTCAGTGCTAAAATTAGGTATATTCAACTCCTTTACTTATTTCTATATATACACTTATACACTCACTATCTATCATTTATTACAACTCATTTACTCATGTATTTAGTTAAGACATAAATAAAAAAAAGGCGTATTTCATAACACCATATCTTAATGACAGGGATATTTTCGCCACAACCCACGTTAATACCAGATGAAAATCAATTAGCTCCAACAACAGATTCACAGTTAGGAGAGCACCAAGGCAACACACCCATGGTACAAAACTCAACACAAACTAAAGAACAAGAAACAAATACGTCAGTTCCAGATGATGAGTGGGAAACCCCCTCTGACGTAGCAAGTGAGGACTTTGTCGCTGAGTTGCACACGTATGCCAATACACTTAACAGGGTTCACCGTTCCGGCCGAATATATTCCACCATTCCCTCACACAGCGATAAACAAGTCCAAGTTAAATTAACAGAGCAAACAGTGAAAATGAATCACGAAACAAATACCGCGGATCAAACATCCTCACCTCATGTTTATGTTTACCATGAAGATAAAACTGCCCCAAAATTCTCTGGCACAGAAAAAGATCGTATTGACGTCATTTCATTGGTTAGTCAGTGCGAACAAATGTTCATCAAGCGCCACATACTCGATGAACAAGAGAAAATTGAAATTTTTTCATCTTGCATAAGGCAGGAAAGATGTCCAGCAAGCAATTTGTTGAGATCAGACAAGCTCCTCAAGGCTAGGACATATGATTAATTTAAAACTGAATTTCTGAAGAAATTTTCTGGATGTATGAACTTCTTGCCATTTATAATTCCAGAATTACATAAGATTGTAGATCTTGTAAGGGAGCACACTACAAACCATATGCTCAGTGAAATAACTGCTGATGTCTCCACAATCAAAAGAACATTGTTAGTTACTTTGGAAAACTCAAATTGGATAACAGATGATGGAAAGATGTCCCCAGACCTCATCGTGGACATCATTGGTTATGTAGCTGCCTTGTGTAAATTAGCTGATAGGACCCTTAAGATCGCCAAGACGATCGCGTACACCCCAGGGATGTGCTTACTAGACTTAATGAACGAGGTAGAGATGCAGTGCAGTAAAGCAGGTATGGCCGACACACCCGCACATTCTAGTAGAATGAGAGTACCTGAGACAGTATCAGCTGTGAAAACATCTACACCGAGCCCAAACAGAGAACCAAATCGATTGCGACCTGAAAGCAGGGAGAAACAACTAAACGTGACAAGGGTTCGATCACAAACACCAGGCTACAAGCAGTTTCATAAGTTTTCGCGCAGCCCGAGCAGGTGTCGTGCCATAAACAACACTACATATGGGAAGTCACCTCATAGGTCACGGTCAAGAGATAGGTCCATTCTATATCATTACTGTGCAAAACCAGGACACACAAGGTATGAATGCTTTATCAAAACAAAAGAGGATAGACAAAAGACACAAGGATTTGGTGCTTACTGTAGGCATCATAGATACCAAGGGCACTGGACCAGTGACTGCAAAACAGTAGGAAAAATTGTGTCTATGTTCAAATCAGGGGAAGTCCAAGTCATGACAAAAAAACGAACAAACGTAAAGAAAAGCAAGTCTAAAATTCACATAGGAGGCAAGTTGGGAGATGAGTGTATCTTCATACCAGCTGTATGTGAGGATCAAAACGTTTCCTTATTTTTAGACACAGGCTCTCTAGTGAACTTAATAACACAAGAAGAAATAAATAGAATTCTTAAAAATAAGAAGAAAGTAACTTTCCTGGAAGAAGCTGATTTAAAATTATATACGGTAGATGGAAAAAAATACCAGTAAAATTTATGATAAGGTTAAATATCAGTTTCACAGAGACTACAATACCATTCTCTTCATTTTTCTATATCGCTGAAAACTTAGCAATTAAAGCTCATATGTTATTTGGCTTAAGATCCATGAGAGCAGAGAACATAACTATACTCCCACAAATGAATGGAATAGACTTTGACAATGAATTCATAGAGGAAATACCATCAGATCCCTCATCGATTAGTAAAAGAGAACCAAAAGAATTGCTAATATTAAAAGCTTAAACAAACATAGACAAATAGATGAGTGTATAGATCCACTCACACCACCAGCCCCAGCCTCCAGAATTAGTGACCCAGATAAGAGTGCTGATTTATCAGTTTTTCCAGTCCATCTCACCAATGATTTAGTTATACCACCTAATTCCTACATGAAAGTTACCATAAAGAGCAAATTACGGAATAGTACTGTTCTTGTTTTAGAAGAATTATGTAAAGTAAAGGGATTGTCAGTAGAAAACACATTATGTCAGATGAACGACGAAAGGCAAACTCAGATATTCATAATTAATCACAAGAATGGGGAAGTTCAGTTGAAAAAGAGGACTTTGCATAGTTAATATTGAAAAACGTCCCGCCCCTGTGAAGGAAATAGTTATAGCTGGAGTGACAAGTGAGATAAAATCTATGGATAGGGAAAGCATAAAGAGAATTTAATTCACTCAGGTGAATTTGATGAAGAAAATGATTTGTTAACACTTCTGGAAACACACAGGGACACCGTAGCATTACCCGGAGAACAATTAGGGTGTACTAACCTGATTAATCACAAGATTAATGTGCACCCAGAAACACCACCAATTTTCGTACCAGCCAACCGCATCCCACACTCCCAACGTACACTTGCAAATCAGTATGTCAATGATATATTAAAACTTGGAATTATAGAACCTTCAGTCTCCCCGTGGAATGTCCCATTATTTTTCATGCCCAAACGAAATGGAGAAATGCGTGCGGTAGTAGATTACCATAAACTAAACAATCACACAATCCAAGACCGATTTCCCATGCCATTGCTAAGCGACGTTCTACAGAATATTGGACCGGAGAATAGTATATTCTCCACAATCGATCTCCTAAATGGCTATTTTCAAATACCGGTTGCAGAGGAGTCACGTAAATACACTGCCTTTTCCACAAACAGAGTCCACTATCAATATACAAGGATGCCGACGGGACTGAGGACAGCCCCAGGCACATTCCAGTGTCTTATGAATTACATATTGTCCGGAAATTTAGGACAAGGAATATTTGTTTATCTTGACGATATTATAATCGCAACGAAGAATATTACGGATCATCTCAAGAAATCAGACTTACTCTTACAAAAGGTTAGTGATGCTGGTTTAAATATTTTGCTTCATAAATGCAAATTTTGCTTTAAGGAAATAAATTTCTTAGGCCACAAATTAAGTTCTAATGGTATTCACACCACTGATGACAAAATACAGGCAGTGAGAGATTTTCCTGATGCGACTGACGAAATTAGACAATTTTTAGGCTAGCTGGGAACTATAGGTCATTCGTACCACAATTCTCTCATATAGCCTTTCCTATATTCCAACTACTCAAATTAGATTATATATTCCAATGGGAAGAAGAACAAAACAGGACATTTAACAATCTAGAAATTAAACTAACAAATGCATCTTGTTTAGCATATCCGGATTACATAAAAATCATTTTTTATTTGTACAGACGCATCAGTTAAAGGATTAGAGGCTGTACAGAAGCAGGAAGATAAAAGAGGAAAGAATCAACCAATTGCATTTGCCAGTAGACAAACAAAGGGTGCAGAGAAAAATTATTGCACGACAGACTTAGAGGCACTTGCAGTGGTTTTTGCATTACAAAAGTTTCGAGATTTGGTATATGGTTACGAAATCCACTTATTCACCGACCATAAACCACTTGTGAGTATGTTTAAAGAAAAACTCCTTTCTGGGAGAACAAGATGGAAATGTACAGTTGAAAACTACAATGTACAAATTCATTATATACAAGGTACCCCAAAGGTACTAATAAGTGATAATGGAGGAGAATTTAATTCTGAGATCTTACAAGAAATATGTAAACAATACAATATCAAAAAGGTTAACGTTTTACCTTATCACCCAGCATCGAATGGATTAGTAGAGAGACAAAACAAAAAAGTATTAGATGTGCTACGACACATTCTCAGTGAAAATTATGCAAGCTGGGATGATTGGATTCCCAGAGTAGAAGACTCAATTAATGGATCTATAAAAAAAATCCATAGGTGACACACCACATTTCATTATATATGGGACAGATAAAAAACTACCATATGAGCTCCTAGAAGATGACAGCATGCCTATATACAATTACGATGATTACTCTAAACTCCGTTTACGTGAATTCCAGGACATACACAAAAGAGTCAAAAAACAATTAATGATGTCCAAGGAAGAAACGACGGAGGGATTTAACAAGAAGGCAAGAGATTCACCTATCAGCTTAGAAGACAATGTTTATGGTATCATTCATACGAGAGACAATAAATTATCCCCAAAATTTGAGGGCCCATACGGAGTAATTAACATAAAGGCAAACAAAGTTTTAATTAAGTCACTGTCAAGTGTCGAAGGGAAACAAGTTCATATTGACCATTTAAAACGAGTTTCAAGGGAACTATCCAATAATTATTCAGCATCGCATACAACCAAACAGGCGAACGTACCTAAAGAAACCAAGCAAGAAAACACCAATGATTATAAAAGGAAATTAAGGTGATATAGCAAACAATCAAACATAGGTGCAACTGCTCCAATCAAATCTACAGTACATCATTTACGAGAAATAAATTTCGAACTCCTTCTATAATTGAATTAACAATCAACCGTACCGCACATCATCACTATCATCGACCACAGCATGACCATATTAGGAAATTAATAGATTTTTTTTTTCAGTAGGTAGCGATGAAGAGACTTATGCTATGGATTCTCCTCTACATAGCAAGAAGATATGCATACTTAGACCCCCAACACATGGTACGACAAGGAGGCCTCATAGCTCCAACGGCCACGACTTCAATCGTAAAAAACGTCATGAGTACTGAAATAAGTCTGGATTACTTTTATGAATTACCTTCTTATCTAGAAAATCTCGCGAAACCCATGCGAACCCTGGACTTCATGATAGGAAGTGATGTTTTACAAGCACATAACACAAAGGAAATGAGTGAAATAGTGAAGTTAGCGAAATGGAAAATAGAACAGGCAAAGTCAACTAAGCTCATCATGATACAATATCTCCCATCTCATGGAACGGAGGTATTGAGGGACAGGAACAACATCACACG
Source organism: Coenobita brevimanus (assembly GCF_032717465.1). NCBI lineage: Eukaryota > Metazoa > Arthropoda > Malacostraca > Decapoda > Coenobitidae > Coenobita > Coenobita brevimanus. Next base: position 75 of record NW_027642746.1, on the reverse strand, counting down.
TACTCGCCAAAAGCGCGGTTTGTTCGACCTGGGTGGTGCAGTTCTTGAAAACATCTTTGGATTGGGTACAGAGGA
>NW_027642745.1:0-999 GCF_032717465.1 Coenobita brevimanus | reverse complement strand
TGACCTTAAAGAAATAAACAACAAATTTAATAAAATAGCTCAAGTACTAACATACCAAGATAAATTTATCACAGGACATAACTCAGCAATGAAGACAATTGTGAAAAATCTGAAAAAGGCAGAAAACATAGCTCTCGAAAGTGTAGATAAAATAAATGAAATGGAAGTTAACATAACACTTTTCCAACACTTCTCCATCATCACAGAACATATTGATACAATTCTACTACAATTAGACAACACTAGAGTTCGTTACAGGGCACTTATGCAAGGAATTTCGAATGCTGGCGATGGCAAGATCACAATTGACTTACTCCCAGTTCATGAGCTACGTCAGATAATTAGTCAAGGCATACATAAACATAAATTGAAGCCTTTGTTCCTAAGTATGGAATTCATGCAGTATTATCCATATTTAGAAGCAACAGTAACACAAACATCAGTAGTAAGTCATGTATCATTCATAACTGAAGACCTGTTCACAGTATACCAAATACACCTCTTCCCCTCTAAAAATAATAACAATTTGGTCATCATCAACATCAACACAGACACCGAACTCATCTTGGTCTCCAAGAGATGGAACACTGTCACTTTCGCAAGTGAATCAATGATTGAATGAAAGTGCTGCACATCCTTACATACTGTTCATCTTTGTCCTGCGTACATTTTCACGTTTCAGCCTACTGATACAGTCCCTTGTGAGATGGCTATCATCAGAAATAACAATATTCATAATCATTGCAACTTCACTTTTGCTCCAGATAAGCTTGTACACCATCAACGCATCCGACACTCACAGTTTTTTTTAATTCACTCATAACACATCAGTTTACATAGTCTGTCAAGATATACCACCATCTAATACTTCAGCCTCAGGATTATACATAGTACCAGACTACTGTCCGGTATTTACACCATCCATGTCCACTTTATCCACCATCAATCACTACGCCATCCTCTGTCATACACACAAACATTTCCACCCACTGCCTGATA
>NW_027642744.1:0-15751 GCF_032717465.1 Coenobita brevimanus | reverse complement strand
ACGGGAGAATGAAGGTTCAAAAATTCCAAGTTTTAATATTTCATTGACATAACTGATTTGCAAAGTGTACGTTGGGAGTGTGGGATGCGGTAGGCTGGTACGAAAATTGGTGGTGTTTCTGGGTGCACATTAATCTTGTGATTAATCAGGTTAGTACACCCTAATTGTTCTCCGGGTAATGCTATTGGTGTCCCTGTGTGTTTCCAGCAGGGTTAACAAATCATTTTCTTCATCAAATTCACCTGAGTGAATTAAATTCTCTTTTATACTTTCCCTATCCGTAGATTTTATCTCACTTGTCACTCCAGCTATAACTATTCTTCTCTCCACAGGGGCGGGACATTTTTCAATATTAACTACGTAAGTCCCCTTTTTCACCTGAACTTCCCTATTCTTGTGATTAATTATGAATATCTGAGTTTGTCCCTTCGTCGTTCATCTAACATAATGCGTTTTCTAATGCCAATCCCTTTACTTTACATAATTTTTCTTAAGACAAGAACAGTACTATTCCGTAATTTGCTCTTTATGGTGTAACTTTCATGTAGGAATTAGGTGGTATAACTAAATCATTGAACGAGTTGGATCTGGAAAAACTGATAAATCAGCACTCTTATCTGGGTCACTAATTCTGGAGGCTGGGGCTGGTGGTGGGAGTGGATCTATACACTCATCTGTTTGTGTATGTTTGTTTAAGCTTTTAATGTTACCAATTCTTTTTGGTTCTCTTTAATTAATCGGTGAGGGATCTGATGGTATTTCCTCCCTTATGAATTCATTGTCAAAGTCTATTCCATTCATTTGTGGGAGAGTATAGTTATGTTCTCTGCTCTCATGGATCTTAAGCCCAAATAACATATGAGCTTTTAATTGCTAAGTTTTCAGCGATATAGAAAAATGCAGAGAATATCTTGTAGTCTCTGTGAAACTGATATTTAACCTTATCATAAATTTTACTGTAATTTTTTTTCCATCTACCGTATATAAATCTAAATCAGCTTCTACCAGGAAAGTTAATACTTTCTTCTTATTTTTAAGAATTCTATTTATTTCTTCTTGTGTTATTAAGTTTCATTAGAGAGAGCCTGTGTCTAAAAATAAGGAAACGTTTTGATCCTCACATACACAGCTGGTATCAAGATACACTCATCTCCCAACTTGCCTCCTATGTGAATTTTAGACTTGCTTTTCTTTTTTACGTTTGTTCGTTTTTTTGTCATGACTTGGTCTTCCCCTGATTTGAACATAGACACAATTTTTTTTTCTACTGTTCTGCAGTCACTGGTTCAGTGCCCTTGGTATCTATGATGCCTACAGTAAGGACCAAATCCTTGTGTCTTTTGTCTATCCTCTTTTGTTTTGATAAAGCATTCATACCTTGTGTGTCCTGGTTTAGCACACTAATGACATAGAATGGACCTATCTCTTGACCGTGATCTATGAGGTGACTTCCCATATGGTAGTGTTGTTTATGGTACGAGACCTTGCTCGGGCTGCGCGATAAACGGTGGAACTGCTTGTAGCCTGGTGTTTGTGATCGAATCCTCGTCACGTTTAGTTGTTTCTCTCCCTGCTTTCAGGTCGCAATCGATTTTGTTCTCTGTTTGGGCTCGGTGTATATGTTTTCACAGCTGATACTGTCTCAGGTACTCTCATTCTACCAATGTGCGGGTGTGTCGGCCATACCTGCTTTACTGTACTGCATCTCTACCTCGTTCATTAAGTCTAGTAAGCACATCCCTGGGGTGTACGCGATCGTCTTGGCGATCTTAAGGGTCCTATCAGCTAATTTACACAAGGCAGTTACGATAACCAATGATGTCCACGATGAGGTCTGGGGACATCTTTTCATCATCTGTTATCCAATTTGAGTTTTCCAAAGTAACTAACAATGTTCTTTTGATTGTGGAGACATCAGCAGTTATTTCACTGAGCATATGGTTTGTAGTGTGCTCCCTTACAAGATCTACAATCTTATGTAATTCTGGAATTATACCTGGCAAGAAGTTCATACCTCCAGAAAATTTCTTCAGAAATTCAGTTTTAAATTAATCATATGTCCCAGCCTTGAGGAGCTTGTCTGATCTCAACAAATTGCTTGCTGGACATCTTTCCTGGCTTATGCAAGATGTGAAAAAATGGCAATTTTCTCTTGTTCATCGAGTATGTGGCGCTTGATGAACATTTGTTCGCACTGACTAACCAATGAAATGACGTCAATACGATCTTTTTCTGTGCCAGAGAATTTTGGGGCAAGGATCTTCATCGTAAACATAAACATGAGGTGAGGATGTTTGATCCGTGGTATTTGTTTCGTGATTCATTTTCACTCGTTTGCTCTGTTAATTTAACTTGGACTTGTTTATCGCTGTGTGAGGGAATGGTGGAATATATTCATTGGAACGCAACCCTGTTAAGTGTATTACATACGTGTGCAAGTCAGCGACAAAGTCCTCACTTGCTACGTCAGAGGGGGTTTCCCACTCATCATCTGGAACTGACGTATTTGTTTCTTGTTCTTTAGTTTGTGTTGAGTTTTGTACCAATGTGGGTGTGTTGCCTTGGTGCTCTCCTAACTGTGAATCTGTTGTTGGAGCTAATTGATTTTCATCTGGTATTAACGTGGGTTGTGGCGAAAATATCCCTGTCATTAAGATATGGTGTTATGAAATAATACGCCTTTTTTTTATTTATGTCTTAACTAAATAGATGAGTAAATGAGTTGTAATAAATGATAGATAGTGAGTGTATAAGTGTATATATAGAAATAAGTAAAGGAGTTGAATATACCTAATTTTTAGCACTGAGATGAAATGGAAAAGTATAATTTCACCAACTTGGTACAGATCGTAGAGCCGTGTCAATGCAACTGTCGATCTCGGAAAAAATGCAGGGTTGATTGAAGATCTGTTGATAATTCTAGTGCTGTGTTGATGGACGATATTACATCAGGGAAATTCCATGGCCTGGTGCTTGTGGTGGTTAACAGCTGTCACAGGCAAACCTCAGCATAGGAATCGCCGAATGTCCAACTCAATACTGTGGAAATAAATAATGAGTATGAGTAGGAGCTATGTGGAATTATGAGTAATGAGTAGTGGGTGAGAAGCGGTCGGTGTCAGTCACACGTTGCTTGTATGTGGCCTCTCTATGTCAGCAAACTCACGTTGTGATGTCATCTCAGCACATGGTGACGTCAGCTTAACACACTGGTAGCTGTGGTGAGTTAACTGAGTAGCGATGCGTAACCGCGGATGAAGATTGGTGAGTAAGACGCGTTATAAATGTGGCTCTGGTGTTTTGCTGCATATCTTGACCTCTGTGTCAGCGATGGAGGTACGCGGGGAGAGAGTGTTGGAGGCTTTGTGTGCTTGTTTGCTTTGGTCTTCTTCTTTTTCTTTACTTGTTTTTGTTTTTTTATTCTTCTCCTTCCTGCTGGTTGAAGTTATGTGATGATTATAGAGTTGTTTTCTAGACTTGTAGGCTCATTGCATTGTAGGCTGTATTTTGTAGGAATTCACTTTAGAACTGAAGCTAATCTTGTAGAGTCTCACCTGCTTTTGTGGAAATTCGCTTCTTTTGATTCATTGATGATGTCCGTAGATTCGCTTGCCACCAAATATCACTCGGATTCTTGTAGTAATAATTGAAGATGAATGCAGTGAGTTGATCTAAATTTATTATCTTCAGAGAAAATCTAAGTTGAGCAGGGTATGTTTTACAGAGACAATATAATAAGTAAGTTCAGTTGGGCATAATGGGATTACATACAGAATCATATTTTACTTTCTCTCTTGATTGCTTATAAAATTAAAATTATAAAACACATATGGAAGTGTAAATTGCGTCATGGTCTCTTACTGTGTACTTTGTAATATTTATGATGAGATGAAATATATATATATATATATATATATATATATATATATATATATATATATATATATATATAATTGCTTTATTCATTAACTAAGTGATAGTATTTTATAGATAGTTATGTAAGTGGTGAAGTGTTGATTAACAAGAATCTTGGTTAGAATAAATCAACTCTTTTAAAACAGCAGTGAAGCTACAGTTGTGGTATTTGTTGATTGTTGATTACAGCTGGGGTCAGCACACTCGCTTTCCTCTTCTTGGTGGTAAAGGTCAACTGTCACATCCGTCACTTCTTGTGTAGGGTTTGTTTGAGGTAGGTTGTAGGTGTCGTTGCTGGAGTAGGTAGATAGGTTGGCAGGTAGGCAGGTGCAGGATGGCAGGATGGTGTTGTCAGGCACTCGGACTGATTGACGTGTTATGACGATCTTAACAAATAATGACACTGCTGACCTGCTGGCTCACTCAGGTAGTGGTGGTGGGGAAGAAGATGGTGGGGAAGAAGATGGTGGGGGTCGTGGTGGAGAAGGTGGGGGTCATGGTTGAGGGTGGCAGAGGTTCAAAGCAGAGGGAAAACGCTGATGTTACATCACCATTTTGGGTCAACACACCGATGCACTTCCTCCTTTCTCACTTTCCTTGTTGTTGCTTGTTTTTCTGAACGTGTAGTGTATCACGAGTTGGCGCGATTCTCTATCTAAATAAACTCGTTACATTGAACTTTGGCGGGAAACTTGCGAATTCTAGTGAATTTCCATAAGTATCACTCAGTCAACGGCCACGTATTCACCCGGATCGGGAGTGCTTTTTCAGAACATTTTTTCACTGGTACTTTGAAGTGATCGTCCTTTGTCCTGCGACATTAGCGCTTTCGCGGAGTGATTTATTATGCGCTGTGTTTCTGCTCACTCTCCTTCCGTTAGTCGTTAGCCAGTTAGCTGGCTGGCCCGCCGCCTCTCTCTCACAATTTGAATTTAGTCATATTTAGAGCGCTGTGGGACTAGGTTCGTTGGCCCAGCTTGCCAGCGTGTGTACAACAAGTTCTTGAATCCCCACCTAGCGTGAATCGGGAAGAGGTTCAGCGTGTGTGGCAGTGTCCTTCCTCAGCAACGACGCTCATAGTCCAATCCACTTAGCCCACTCTCTGACCAGTATTTCTTTTCGTTTTTCCTAGGCTTAAGAGTTTAGCTTTTGAGTGAGCGAGTGAGTGTGTTCTTATTTTGAATTCATTTTGAAAAACATGTAATGTAAATTTAACTCATTGTAATCAATAAATTAACAGTTGTTTTTCTTGTTTAATGTAATGTAAACTCCTGTTTTATTTCTCCACATTAAGCTTATTTCACTTATAGCTCCTAGCTTGCATAAACGCTTTGCATTATTCATAACTGGTACTTAGGCCTGGTCCTTTTTGTATTAAGCTTAATATCTGTTGTGCAACCAGGAGTTAATGCAGCAGAAAGAACCCGTGTATCATTACTAGCATTAGATATTGATTGTCAGGGGTGGAGTCACTTTCTCCAGAGGCTAAAAGTACCAATAAACTGCAATGTGAGTAGTCTCTGCTGTGCACTGTTGAGAAAGGATATAAATTCTCGTCCTTAGAGAATCGGCGAAGTAAGATAGCATAAAGGAATCATTGCTTGATTTTCACAAGTCAATTCTCTTGTCCTGTACTCAAGTATTATTGAATATTATTCTTTATCATTGTATATTCTTCTCAAAAACCCTGTGACATCTGGTGACCTCATTCTAGGATATTAACTCCTAGCTCTGAAGTTATTCACTATGACAATACTTAGCTCACTCATACTTAGGTATTTATATCATTAAAGTCTATAAGCACTATCTTACTGGTGATTATTAATTCATTTTTATCAATTTTAAGTAATAGTTTTCACAGTCAGTGTTTTATTTATTTTTCTTTCTTTAGCAGTCTAACTACATCTGGTCAACACTAACCTGTGCATATAATCTTTTATTCTCAATTATTGACATCTTTCTCTGCAAAATAGCAGTCAGTGCTTAGTCTCTAGTTCACTTAGATTGACTTAGCATCATGTCTACCAACGTTTATGTACAGGGAAGTTAAAGCATATGGGGCTTACAGACCCAAAAGAAGTAAAGGATTACGTAATCTCTCGGTTTAATTACTAGCAGCAACACGAGAATGATGCTCGTGAAGAGCCGCATAATCCAACGCGTGAACACAAGCGAGAACAATGTGAATACCGAGCAAGATGAAGGTGAATATGAGCGAGAACAACGTGAACACGAGCAAAAACAACGCGAACTCGAGTTAGAACAACGACAGAGAGAACGCGAACACAAGCGAAAACAGCATGAGGAACGCAAAAGAGAACGTCAACACGAGTTAGAACAAGGAGAGAGAGAACGCGAAGATAAGCGAAAACAGCACGAGGAACGCGAGAGAGAACGTCAACACGAGTTAGAACAAGGAGAGAGAGAATTTATAAACATGAATGTGCCAAGCGAGAAGCACACGAAAAACATGAAATTGAGATGTTGCCTCAAGCGGACTCCTTGGCTTAAGACACATCTGGTGCAGCTGGTCCAAGCTCCATGAGCGCTATCCCTACACATATTATGGCGACCCCACACATCAAGCTTCCTCCATACAAGGAAGGCGAGCGAATCGAGCCATACATAGCTCGTTTTGAAGGCCTAACTCAACTTTACCAGCTGGATGAGGCAGCTAAACGGCTTCAGTTTCTTAGTTCGTTTGACAGCCCTGCCCTCGATAATCTCTACAGAATTCGTGAAGACAATCTCATTTATGAGATGATGATATGGCACTCGTCAAAGCATTCGGTCTCACAGCTGACGAAGCCAAGAGTCAGTTTATGAGGGGCGTGTTTACAAGAAAAAGAGACTGCCGTTCAGCTTCTTGACTGGCTTACTGTTTCTTGTAGTAGGAATTGAAGATGAATACAGTGAGTTGATCTTAATTTATTATCTTCAGAGAAAATCTAAGTTGAGCAGGGTATGTCTTACAGAGACAATATAATAAGTAGGTCAAGTTGGGCCCCAATTCTTAGTTCACTCTCACCACTACCTGTCGGTTCTAATGCTAGCCTCCCTTCTGAGTTCTGCTTCCTAAATTCTGGTGAAGCAGGGGTCGTGTTACGTGTGTTACACTGTGGTTGGAAAGTTCCAGGAAACCTGTGTGTGAGTATGTGTGTATATATGTGTGTATGGTCACTAGGCTTTGTTCGTATGCTATCTCGCTGACACACTACCTATATCATCCCCTGACTTGCTACTTCCTGTGTATTGTCAACATATCCTCAGTTAACTTGTAGATCTACTACCTTTCCCAGGCTTGCCTGGAGCTCCGTCCATCCATCTATTTTTCTGTCAATCTATTATGATTTGTAATTATAATATGGACTCATAACATTGCTCAGCCAAACGCTGAAGCTGTCTCTCCCTCTCCGACAGCAATCATTATTGACATATGCTAATCTATTAGTAAATAATATTGATTATAATAGTGTATACATATGATATTCATAGTAAATTGCAATGATCCAGTAATTTTACGTTTTAAACAAGTTGTATACATATTTGAATAAATGTACCAAAGGTAAACTATTTAATTGTAATACAGTATGTACATGGGTTATTGCAGTGAAATGCATACATGCAAGAAAAAAATAGTTTAAAATTAAGATTATGGTAAGAGTTAATAATATTTCATTTAAAGATAATGGTACTGGTATGCCATACTTCTATATCATGGGTCATTCTTCTTTGTATTTTTTTTTTATATATATAATTAAGACTATATACAAAATATGTACACTTCATTCAGGGGGTTAACTTCGATGTTAACTCTCCCCCCACTAAATACTGACTCCAAATTTGGTACTTGCATGCATTCTGTGCATTGCGAACAGCAGTATTGCATATACAATGCAGAAGATTATAAAGACAGTAGATGTTGGGCTATACACATAATATGGGTTGAACATATTGAAACTCAAATCTTCCCAGGGCTTCATTGTTTCATTGATCAGGTGCATAGTTTCAAACTTAGGTGAAGTCAACTTAATACTTGTGCTCATGTTTAAGTCCATATCAGGAAGTGGGTGGAAATGTTTGTGTTTATGATTGAGGATGGCGTAGTGATTGATGGTGGATAAAATGGACATGGATGGTGTAAATACCCCACAGTAGTCTGGTACTATGTATAATCCTGAGGCTTAATTAAGTATTAGATGGTGGTATATCTGGACAGACTATGTAAACTGATGTGTTATGAGTTAAATAAAAAAACTGTGAGTGCCCGATGCGTTGATGGTGTACAAGCTTATCTGGAGCAAAAGTGAAGTTGCGATGATTATGAATATTGTGCTATGCTTCTGATGATAGCTATTTCACAAGGGACTGTATCAGTAGGCTGAAACGTGAAAATGTGTGCAGGACAAAGATGAACAGCATGTAAGGATGTGCAAAGGCACTTTCGTTCAATCGTTGATTCACTTGCAGAAAGTGACAGTGTTCCATCTCTTGGAGACCAAGATGAGTTCGGTGTCTGTGTTGATGTTGATGATGACCAAAGTGTTATTATTCTTAGAGGGGAAGGGGTGTATTTGGTATACACTGTGAACAGGTCTTCAGTTATGAATAGGTACATGCAATTACTACTGATGTTTAGTGTATACTGTTGCTTCTAAATATGGATAATATTGCATGAATTCCATGCTTAGGAACAAAGGCTTCAATTTATGTTTATGTATGATTTGACTAATTATCTGACGTAGCTGATGAACTGGGATGAGTCAATTGTAGATCTTGCCATCACCAGCATTCGAAATTCCTTGCATAAGTGCCCTGTAACGAACTCCTAGTGTTGTCTAATTGTAGTAGAATTTTATACCAATATGTTCTGTGATGATGGAGAAGTGTTGGAAAAGTTTTATGTTACCTTCCATTTCATTTATTTTATCTACACTTCTTTCGAGAGCTATTGTTTTCTGCCTTTTTCTCAGATTTTTCACAGTTGTCTTCATTGCTGAGTTATGTCCTGTGATAAATTTATCTTGGTATGTTAGTACGTGAACTATTTTATTAAATTTGTTGTTTATTTCTTTAAGGTCATCCTCTGTAGCCAATCCAAAGATGTTCCCAAGAACTACGCCACCCAGGTCGAACAAACCGCGCTTTTGGCGAGAGTACGTGTGATGTTGTTCCTGTCGCTCAATACCTCCGTTCCATGAGATGGGAGATCTTGTATCATGATGAGCATAGTTGACTTTTAAGGCGTGTTCTATTTTCCACTTTCGCTAACTTCACTATTTCATTCATTTCCTTTGTGTTATGTGCTTGTAAAACATAGCTTCCTATCATGAAGTCCAGGGTTCGCATGGGTTTCAAGCGAGATTTTCTAGAGAAGAAGGTAATTCATACAAGTAATCCAGACTTATTTCAGTACTCATGACGTCTTTTACGTTTGAAGTCGTGGCCGTTGAAGCTATGAGGGCCTCCTTGTCGTACCATGTGTTGGGGGTCTAAGTACGCATCTCCTCTTGCTATGTAGAGGAGAATCCATAGCATAAGTCCCTTCATCGCTATCTACCGAAAAAAAAAACTCTATTAATTTCCTAATATGGTCATGCTGTGGTCGAGTGATAGTGATGATGTGCTGTACGGTTGATTGTTAATTCAATTATAGAAGGAGTTCGATATTTAATTCTCGTAAATGATGTACTGTAGATTTGATTGAAGCAGTTGCACCTATGTTTGATTGTTTGGTATATCACCTTAATTTCTTTTTATAATCATTGTTGTTTTCTTGCTTGGTTTCTTTAGGTACGTTCGCCTGTTCGGTTGTATCCGATGCTGAATAATTATTGGATAGTTCCCTTGAAACTCGTTTTAAATGGTCAATATGAACTTGTTTCCCTTCGACAGTTGACAGTGACTTAATTAAAACTTTGTTTGCTTTTTAAGTGTTAATTACTCTGTATGGTCAATCTAGTTTTGGGGATAATTTTTTGTCTCTCGTATGAATGATACCATAAACATTGTCTCCTAAGCTGATAGGTGAATCTCTCTTGCCTTCTTGTTAAATCCCTTGGTCATTTTTTTCCTTGGACATCGTTAATTGTTTTTTGAGCTCTTTTGTGTATGTCCTGGAATTCACGTAAACGGAGTTTAGAGTAATCATCGTAATTGTATATAGGCGTGCTGTCATCTTCTATGAGCTCATATGGTAGTTTTTTATCTGTCCCATATATAATGAAATGTGGTGTATGTCACCTATGGATTTATTTATAGATCCATTAATTGAGTCTTCTACTCTGGGAATCCAATCATCCTAGCTTGCATAATTTTCACTCGAGAATGTGTCGTGGCACATCTACATACTTTTTTGTTTTGTCTCTCTACTAGCTAACCCATTCGATGGTGGGTGATAGGCTAAAACGTTAACCTTTTTGATATTGTATTGTTTACATATTTCTTGTAAGATCTCAGAATTAAATTCTCCTCCATTATCACTTATTAGTACCTTTGGGGTAGTAAAGCGACATATTACGTATTATCTGTTATTAAGCCTTTGCTACTGTCTCTGCTGTCTTACCTTTAATTGGAGCTAAATGACATATCGGGAAAAATGATCCGTTGCTACGAATAGGTATAGGTTATTATTTGTATGATAATGGCATCTTGAGTAAATCAACAGCGACAACATCCCATGGTTGATGTGGTACAGGGTAATTACTCCATCGGTGCAGGTGTGATTGGGTATCCTTTGTGTTTTGTTACATGATTCGCATCTGTCTATATGATTATTGTTTATATCTTTTCGTAATGAAGGCCAGTAATATAACAGCTGGGCTATGTATGAATGTCTTGATCCTTTCCAGGATGTCCTGCATGTGGGCTATCGTGTATCGCGTTCGTAATACTTGGGGTATCATGTCATTAGGTACTACCAACTGGTTAGTATTTCTTTGGCGTTTTCGTTGTTTAGAGGTAATCTTGTACAATGTATTATTGACCACTGTGAATTGTTCGAGTGATACATGCAGTATGGGTAATTGTATGTCATCTCCACTTTCTAACTTGTATATAACTTTGGACCATATTGGGTCAAGTCTTTGTCCTTTTGCGATATCATCGTGGTTTGGGATATTTCCTTTGAGATCTAATGACGCGACCTGAATTGTGTTCGGGTTCCTAGATAACGCGTCAGCTACTATGTTCATTTTACCTTGTATATAATGAATTTGTACATTGTAGTTTTCAACTGTACATTTCCATCTTGCTCTCCTCCCAGAAAGAAGTTTTTCTTTAAACATACCCACTAGTGGTTTATGGTCGGTGGATAAGTGGATTTCGTAACCATATACCAAATCTCGAAACTTTTGTAATGCAAAAACCACTGCAAGTGCCTCTAAGTCTGTAGTGCAATAATTTTTCTCTGCACCCTTTGTTTGTCTACTGGCAAATGCAATTGGTTGATTCTTTCTTTTTTTATCTTCCTGCTTCAGTACAGCCCCTAATCCTTTAACTGATGCGTCTGTACAAATAAGAAATGATTTTGTGTAATCCGGATATGCTAAACAAGATGCATTTGTTAGTTTAATTTGTAGATTGTTAAATGCCCTGTTTTGTTCTTCTTCCCATTGGAATATAGCATCTTTTTTGAGTAGTTGGAATAGAGGAAAGGGTATATGAGAGAATTGTGGTACGAATGACCTATAGTTCCCAGCTAGACCTAAAAATTGTCTAATTTCGTCAGTCGTATCAGGAAAATCTCTCACTGCCTGTATTTTGTCATCAGTGGTGTGAATACCATTAGAACTTAATTTGTGGCCTAAGAAATTTATTTCCTTAAAGCAAAATTTGCATTTAGAAAGCAAAATTTTTAAACCAGCATCACTAACCTCTTGTAAGAGTAAGTCTAATTTCTTGAGATGATCCGTAATATTCTTCGTTGCGATTATAATATCGTCAAGATAAACAAATATTCCTTGTCCAAAAATTCCGGACAATACGTAATTCATAAGACACTGGAATGTGCCTGGGGCTGTCCTCAGTCCCATCGGCATCCTTGTATATTGATAGTGGCCTCTGTTTGTGGAAAAGGCAGTGTATTTACGTGACTTCTCTGCAACCAGTATTTGATAATAGCCATTTAAGAGATCGATTGTGGAAAATATATTATTCTCCGATCCAATATTCTGTAGAACCTCGCTTAGCAATGGCATGGGAAATCGGTCTGGGATTGTGTGATTGTTTAGTTTATGGTAATCTACTACCGCACGCATTTCTCCATTTCGTTTGGGCATGAAAAATAATGGGGCATTCCACGGGGAGACTGAAGGTTCAATAATTCCAAGTTTTAATATTTCATCGACATACAGATTTCCAAGTGTACGTTGGGAGTGTGGGATGCGGTAGGCTGGTACGAAAATTGGTGGTGTTTCTGGGTGCACATTAATCTTGTGATTAATCAGGTTAGTACACCCTAATTGTTCTCCGGGTAATGCTACGGTGTCCCTGTGTGTTTCCAGCAGTGTTGACAAATCAATTTCTTCATCAAATTCGCCTGAGTGAATTAAATTCTCTTTTATGCTTTCTCTATCCGTAGATTTTATCTCACTTGTCACTCCAGCTATAACTATTTCCTTCACAGGGGTGGGACATTTTTCAATATTAACTATGCAAGTCCTCTTTTTCAACTGAACTTCCATAGTCTTGTGATTAATTATGAATATCTGAGGTTGCCCTTCGTCGTTCATCTGACATAATGCGTTTTCTACTGGCAATCCCTGTACTTTACATAATTCTTCTAAGACAAGAACAGTACTATTCCGTAATTTGCTCTTTATGGTAACTTTCATGTAGGAATTAGGTGGTATAACTAAATCATTGGTGAGATGGGCTGGAAAAACTGATAAATCAGTACTCTTATCTGGGTCACTAATTCTGGAGGCTGGGGCTGGTGGTGGGAGTGGATCTATACACTCATCTGTTTGTGTATGTTTGTTTAAGCTTTTAATATTACCAATTCTTTTTGGTTCTCTTTTACTAATCGGTGAGGGATCTGATGGTATTTCCTCTATGAATTCATTGTCAAAGTCTATTCCATTCATTTGTGGGAGTATAGTTATGTTCTCTGCTCTCATGGATCTTAAGCCCAATAACATATGAGCTTTAATTGTTAAGTTTTCAACGATATAGAAAAATGCAGAGAATGGTCTTGTAGTCTCTGTGAAACTGATATTTAACCTTATCATACCTTTTACTGTAATTTTTTTTTCCATCTACCGTATATAAATCTAAATCAGCTTCTTCCAGGAAAGTTACTTTCTTCTTATTTTTAAGAATTCTATTTATTTCTTCTTGTGTTATTTCTGCCTGTGTCTAAAAATAAGGAAACGTTTTGATCCTCACAGACAGCTGGTATCAAGATACACTCATCTCCCAACTTGCCTCCTATGTGAATTTTAGACTTGCTTTTCTTTACGTTTGTTCGTTTTTTGTCATGACTTGGTATTTCCCTGATTTGAACATAGACACAATTTTTTCTACTGTTTTGCAGTCCCTGGTCCAGTGCCCTTGGTATCTATGATGCCTACAGTAAGGACCAAATCCTTGTGTCTTTTGTCTATCCTCTTTTGTTTTGATAAAGCATTCATACCTTGTGTGTCCTGGTTTTGCACAGTAATGACATAGAATGGACCTATCTCTTGACCGTGACCTATGAGGTGACTTCCGATATGTAGTGTTGTTTATGGCGCAAGACCTGCTCGGGCTGCACGAAAACTTATGAAACTGCCTGTAGCCTGGTGTTTGTGATCGAACCCTCGTCACGTTTAGTTGTTTCTCTCCCTGCTTTCAGGTCGCAATCGATTTTGTTCTCTGTTTGGGCTCGGTGTAGATGTTTTCACAGCTGATACTGTCTCAGGTACTCTCATTCTACTAGAATGTGCGGGTGTGTCAGCCATATCTGCTTTACTGCACTGCATCTCTACCTCGTTCATTAAGTCTAGTAAGCACATCCCTGGGGTGTACGCGATCGTCTTGGCGATCTTAGGGTCCTATCAGCTAATTTACACAAGGCAGCTACATAACCAATGATGTCCACGGTGAGGTCTGGGGACATCTTTCCATCATCTGTTATCCAATTTGAGTTTTCCAAAGTAACTAAAAACTTTCTTTTGATTGTGGAGACATCAGCAGTTATTTCACTGAGCATATGGTTTGTAGTGTGCTCCCTTACAAGATCTACAATCTTATGTAATTCTGGAATTATACCTGGCAAGAAGTTCATACCTCCAGAAAATTTCTTCAGAAATTCAGTTTTAAATTAATCATATGTCCTAGCCTTGAGGAGCTTGTCTGATCTCAACAAATTGCTTGCTGGACATCTTTCCTGCCTCATGCAAGATGAAAAAATGGCAATTTTCTCTTGTTCATCGAGTATGTGGCGCTTCATGAACGTTTGTTCGCACAGACTAACCAATGAAATGACGTCAATACGATCTTTTTCTGTGCCAGAGAATTTTGGGGCAGTTTTATCTTCATGGTAAACATAAACATGAGGTGAGGATGTTTGATCCGTGGTATTTGTTTCGTGATTCATTTTCACTGTTTGCTCTGTTAATTTAACTTGGACTTGTTTATCGCTGAGTGAGGGAATGGTGGAATATATTCGGCCGGAACGGTGAACCCTGTTAAGTGTATTGGCATACGTGTGCAAGTCAGCGACAAAGTCCTCACTTGCTACGTCAGAGGGGGTTTCCCACTCATCATCTGGAACTGACGTATTTGTTTCTTGTTCTTTAGTTTGTGTTGAGTTTTGTACAATGGGTGTGTTGCCTTGGTGCTCTCCTAACTGTGAATCTGTTGTTGGAGCTAATTGATTTTCATCTGGTATTAACGTGGGTTGTGGCGAAAATATCCCTGTCTTAAAGATATTGTGTTATAAAATACGCCTTTTTTTTATTTATGTCCTAACTAAATAGATGAATAAATGAGTTGTAATAAATGATAGATAGTGAGTGTATAATTGTATATATAGAAATACGTAAAGGAGTTGAATATACCTAATCTTAGCTCTGAGATGAAATGAGTAAGTATAATGTCACCCACTTGGTACAGATCGTAGAGCCGTGTCGATGCAACTGTCGATCTCGGAAAAAAAAATGCAGGGTTGATTGAAGATCTGTTGATAATTCTAGTGCTGTGTTGATGGACGATATTACTCAGGAAATTCCATGGTCTGGTGCTTGTGGTGGTTAACAGCTGTCACAGGCAAACCTCAGCATAGAACGTCGAATGTCCAACTCAATACTGTGGAAAAAATGAGTATGAGTAGGAGCTATGTGAATAATGAGTAATGAGTAGTGGGTGAGAAGTGTCTGGTGTCAGTCACACGTTGCTTGGCGTGGCCCTATGTCAGCAAACTCACGTTGTGAAGTCATCTCAGCACATGGTGACGTCAGCTTCCCACACTGGTAGCTGTGGTGAGTTAACTGAGTAGCGATGCGTAACCTGGGTGAAGAAAGGTGAGTAAGACGCGTTATAAATGTGGCTCTGGTGTTTTGCTGCATGTCTTGACCTCTGTGTCAGCGATGGAGGTAGGCGGAAGAGAGTGTTGGGGTTTTGTGTGCTTGTTGCTTTGGTCTTTCTTTTTCTTTACTTGCTTTGTTTTTTATTCTTCTTCCTGCTGGTTGAAGTTATGTGAAGATTATAGAGTTGTTTTCTAGACTTGTAGGCTCATTGCATTGTAGGCTATATTTTGTAGGAATTCACTTTAGAACTGAAGCTAATCTTGTAGAGTCTCGCCTGCTTTTGTAGAAATTCGCTTTGATTCGGAGACGATGTTCGTAGATTCGCT